>NW_007379669.1:0-41416 GCF_000475195.1 Diaphorina citri | reverse complement strand
CACAGTCCTTCCCCTACCTCAAATTTATTTATTTGGTCCTTACTTGTACTTATTTTTACTTTTTGCTCTATCAATTGTGACTTATGTTAATTTTCTCCAATAAAGTAAATTTATTACCATTACCATTTGCCCAGATCATGAGAGCATCAGCAGCTAATGTCAAGAGAACCAAGGAGGAAATAGCTGCAGACACCGAAGAGGAAGATCAGTTTGGATATACCATGAGTAAGTACTTACCTACCATTTATTACGGAGATTGTTTGCCTAGTACTTACCTATTTAGAATGCTTACCATGTCATCCGTGATTTTTTTTTTTTTTTTTTTTTTTCAAAATGATAATTAACTTTATTTTTCAATAAAACAGAACAAACATATAACAAACAATAATAGGTAGTAGAGACAAAAAAAGAAGTAAAAAAAAAAGCAATTTCCTCGACTATGTGTGGGCACAGCTTAAAATAACTCAGTAGTTCCTCTGAGTTTTAGCTACCCTTACGCCACTGGCAATTTTATTTTGAACGTTATTTACCATCTAATAAATGAAAATGTTGAGTTCATTTCATGAAAAGAATCTATTGAAAAGCGGAGAAATATTTAATAATTCAGTATTGAAAAAATGCATCGAGTAAAAAGTGTTTTAAACAAATTAAATGAACTGACAAAAGAGTGTAAAAATAAATATAAGAGACACTATTATTATTTTATGTGTTTAGAGTTCATTCAAAACTGTGCTTCATCATGAAATCACACGGACAGGCATCTTCAATACAGGGGTCCAGAAAGATTCCTAGAATAAATACCTACCACTTTTCTGAAAGATATCAGGGAAAATCAGGAACTTTTGTGGGTATGTAATTGAAAAAAGAAGAAAGAAAAAAATGTAACAGTTGGCCAGAAATAGGTACAATAGGGTGAATAATTAAAGATTACTAAGGGCAAAGTATTTGAAAGTAACAAATATCATATTGTAAAGAACGGTTTCAACACAGACACGAAGAGTTGACAATATTATTAAAAACTTTCCACGATATAAAAAAAAGACTTCCTAGGAACATGAACATGATAGAAAAAAAGAAGTGCTTGATTAAATTCTATTCTCCTCCAAGAATAAACTTGAACAATTTACTGCAAATTGAACAACATGTTCATCATGCATTACATTGCCAGTAGAAGGAAAAGTTAGGCATTAGTCATGTGATGGAAATATATGATGGTTAGGTACGTATACTCGTATTGTTCAGAACACTGCAATTTTCCCAACAAAAGTTTATTCTGGAGAATCTATTCCAGTATAAAAATGATAGTTTTACAGGATGTAAAATGCAGATACCCACCCACACAATGTCTGCCATGACCACCTACTATGAAATGAACTTTTCTCATTTTCCTAGAGTGTAACCACAACCTATTTAAATGTGTGGCTTGCAAAGTTTTCAAGGATCTTTATTTTACAAATCAATTGACGTTAATATCTTGACGTTACCTTGACGATTTTCAGAAGTCACCTGTAAGGGTAACAATTGCATCCTGGTTAAATACATGCTACCTAGTTGTTGTTTTATTTTGAAACTTTTTGAAAGGATTCTATGTTCACTATTAGGTACACATTGTCTGGAATTTGCTGAAGTCCCTAAATCATGGCATTCAGAGTCCTTGTCCTGTAGATAAATAAATCAAACAAAATGGAAAAGTATATACCAACGTATAGGTAACTTCCCGGGTGTTAATTTTTCTTCTTCTCTTTTCTCTTTCTTAATAATAAAACTAAACAAGGCTATAAACTAGAAAACTTTGTCAAAAGCAAACTTATTCAGAAAAGTTTCCTTGAAGCACAAAGAAGAGGAAAAATTATGGAAAGAATAAGAGGAGATAAATAAAATGAAAGAACAGGAATTACAGGAAAATGAAGAAAAAAAGTGAAGGCTTGAATGAGAGCGAACTTTTATTAGATTATGTTACGAAAAGTAAGATAATGAAAATTATGAGAAAAATGGAACAAAAATGACTAAACTGATGAACAGAATAGATGAACAAGGAATTCCTCTCCCTTGCTTTGATTGAGCAAAATAATATCTACCTATTAACACTAATGAGGATTGAGGAAGTCAGTCAATAGAAAAACGTTTCAGAACTTTTAATCCTTGATAGAAAACTTTCGTCTGCACTAGTTCAAACTTAGTCTGGATTCTTTTCTACTACACCACTCAGGACTTGGGTAGGTACATTCTATTACTCCAAATCCTTTAGATCCTTTTCAATATAAACAATAACAGGTAGATATACAATCATTAGAAGTATGTACCTATGTGTACTAGAATACTAGATAACAGATCAATTCCACAACACGAATCAAAACAAATATTGGTAATCTTCGTTTATTTTCGATTCGAAGTCCCACGATAACTCCTTCATAACTGACCACAAAATAATAAACCAATGTTCGGTGTAATAACTTCCTAGACACCTTAATCCCTTCAGAAATTTAACCCTCAAGTGGCTAAACTAAAGATAGAGCACCGTCACGTGGAAGCCCCCAAGGATTCTACTCTAATAAGAATACGATATTTATGGAGCTAAAAAAGCTGTGAGCTGTGGTTTTGTTTTAAACTCTGAAGGGATAAGTAGGATAACAAACGACGTTCTCACAGTATTCAATTCTGTGACATACAGAACCCTATTTTTAAATGTTCAGGTAAATATAAAAACGGCTACTTTCCCTGTCGCGTATAATATCTCTAGTAGCGCGGTCAAACTTTCTTGACTTGGCGGGGCGGAGCGCTACCGCGCTCCTTAATATTTTGGCTAGAAGCTAACTCAGACATTTATTCGATTTAAAGTTAGCATTTTTTTTTTTTATTTAATTTTTATACAAATTTGTTTGGTAGATATTATGTAGGTGCCCTACATTTATTCACTCTCCGATATTAGATTTAATATGTAATCGGTGAAATTTCCATGAAAGTTGGGCGCAATTTTCCCCGGAACGTTTCAAACAATAAGATGAGAATATTCTGAAAATCTTTACAGAGTGCACGGAAATCCCATCAATCATGAAAATATAACTTTGGAGAAAAGTAACGAGACAAGAAATAGGAGGTGGAAATGGAGACGTGGAGGTGGAGGAGAAAACTGAGGCGGAGAAGAATCATTGTTCATTCGAGCGGACGGGAAAATCTTTTAAATAAAAACGGTATGGTAACGTGAAAAGTATTGAACATTTTACCTGAAGCGTTTTCCTTGGATTCTACTTGAGCAAACATTTTAGTATTTACTAAATACACTTTGGTAAATGAGAATTCTTCTGGAGAGATGATAATGACAAGCAGGATAGTTTGACGGCTAAAGTTTTCATAGGAAAATGTATTTTGTGGGGAGGTACAAGTATATTGATCACTCATCCGTTGAAAACTCAGTAAATCTCATAATATCAACCTACGTACCTGAAATAAGTACACGTTAAAAATAGTACGTACAGATAGGAAACATCCATATTTCCTGACACCTGACAGTCGTGACATATTAAAGGCACCTGTTTCACAAAGCTTCTTCCTTCTTCGGGAACACACGATGAAATTGGTTACACCTGATTCCTGATTTGCCTGTGGCTGTTGAAAATGTTCAGTCCTTTTCAAAATAGTAGGTAACTCACATAGAATCACGCACCAGTTTGACACCTTGTTAGCGAATAGACACTTGATTTGAATATTCGTCAATTAGTTCCAATATGAGGAAGACGTGTGGACATGTGCACTATATTCATCAGTAACGGGTCCTTCATCATTATCCTGATAATTACAATGTGTACAATGTTGATCTTGATAAAAGTGTTCCGAGTCCTCCACATGAAAGTAATCATAGTTGACGCTGATGATGGGCCACAACTAGGTTTATGGAGCGACAATGTATTAGCCAATGCAGACATACTCATTCCGTTTTGAAAGTGCGGAAAATAACAATGTCTATAGTACCTACCTATTGTATCATTATGTATTGTCATAATGTACTTTCTTATATGCATACTAAAAATTATAAACCCATTATAGTGTGGATAAATAAATGTGTACATTCAGATGGATTGTAGAATTCATCAGCATTATCATCAGCTGTGGATAACATAAAGCCACCATACCTGATACTGCCCTGTAATATTCAAATTAATTTAACAGGACACACCGAAACCCCTGTAGGTACACAATTTATGTAGATCCCCATTATTCCATTTTTCATAAACTAAAACCCTTTCCCCTTAAAACCCTCGTAGACATTCTTTGGATAAGAAGATTAACTCTTCCAAGAGATTTGTCTATTCCTAATCTCATGATGTATGGTGCAGGAATATTTAGAGGTGCAGCAGCTCCAATGTGTGATCGAGCTTTAGATTTTACTATACCTATCAGTAAGATTGTTGGTTCCCATAGTCTCTCTCAGGCTTTATAGGATAATTCCGTTTTGAAAGTGCGGAAAATAACAATGTCTATAGTACCTACCTATTGTATCATTATGTATTGTCATAATGTACTTTCTTATATACATACTAAAAATTATAAACCCATTATAGTGTGGATAAATAAATGTGTATATTCAGATGGATTGTAGAATTCATCAGCATTATCATCAGTTGTGGATAACATAAAGCCACCATGCCTGATACTGCCCTGTAATATTCAAATTAATTTAACAGGACACACCGAAACCCCTGTACACAATTTATGTAGATCCCCATTATTCCATTTTTCATAAACTAAAACCCTTTCCCATTAAAACCCTCGTAGACATTCTTTGGATAAGAAGATTAACTCTTCCAAGAGATTTGTCTATTCCTAATCTCATGATGTATGGTACAGGAATATTTAGAGGTGCAGCCCCAATGTGTGATCGAGCTTTAGATTTTACTATAAGTTCTTTGGATAAGAAGATTAACTCTTCCAAGAGATTTGTCTATTCCTAATCTCATGATGTATGGTGCAGGAATATTTAGAGGTGCAGCCCCAATGTGTGATCGAGCTTTAGATTTTACTCTACCTATCAGTAAGATTGTTGGTTCCCATAGTCTCTCTCAGACTTTGTAGTATGGATATTTTGATAATGCCTCGTCTCGTAATAAAAAATATTAGATACATTCACATCCGAATTAGCCAAGCCTATTTTCGATGAATACCTCCTAAGAAAATTCTGCTGCAATGCTAATTTCGTCAGCAAATCAGGTACTTAATTAAAAACCCTAACCGAAATTTATCTCCAACTTCAAGTTTTAATTAGAACAATCAATAATAATTTCAAATTCAGTAACTACCAAGGTAAGTTTTAAAAAAATGTAAATTGTACTTCAAGTTTTAATTAGAACAATCAATAATAATTTCAAATTCAGTAACTACCAAGGTAAGTTTTAAAAAAATGTAAATTGTAAAAAAAGAAAGACGAAACTCATTTCCCGTTGAATTTGAATTCATAATTTTGCTTCGCCGTTAATGAGAACAAAGTTTGGCTTCTTGTTCCAAGCTTCCAAGGAGAGTAATTATTACGAAAAAGTCGAAGAAAGACGAAACTCATTTCCCGTTGAATTTGAATTCATAATTTTGCTTCGCCGTTAATGAGAACAAAGTTTGGCTTCTTGTTCCAAGGAGAGTAATTATTACGAAAAAGTCGGGTATTGTTTCATCTTGGAGTCTTTCATCTAATTATTCAATCGCATCATAGAAACCATTTATTATTCCGTCTACTATGTTCCCACCGGAATTTATTGAGTGTCTTCTAGCCCCAGTTTCATAAGAATCACCAGATTCCTCATTGAATAGTGATCGGGTATTGTTTCATCTTGGAGTCTTTCATCTAATTATTCAATCGCATCATAGAAACCATTTATTATTCCGTCTACTATGTTCCCACCAGAATTTATTGAGTGTCTTCTAGCCCCAGTTTCATTAAAATCACCAGATTCCTCATTGAATAGTGACTGACACTTTTACTTTTATTATTTGCTATACTGCTACTGCTTTGTTTGTATTATTCCATTTTTAATAAAGCTACATTTAATGCTACGTACTCGTAGGTATAGTTATAAAAGCACTTCCCGGATTGTTTACTGTTTTAATTAATAATAATAGAGTGATCTCAAATCTCATATAAATAATATTTACATAAAATTGTTTGCATAATGATTCTTTACCTTTATCCACCGTTGTTGTTTGCATAATAGAACAAACAATAAATCAAATAAATAGCAAATTTTATGGATATAATAATAGAGTGATCTCAAATCTCATATAAATAATATTTACATAAAATTGTTTGCATAATGATTCTTTACCTTTATCCACCGTTGTTATTTGCATAATAGAACAAACAATAAATCAAATAAATAGCAAATTTTATGGATAAAAAAAGGCCATATAAATATAGGATGGTTGAAAAATAAGGAACGTAGTGGTATATGGATTCATAATGAATGGATGACAAGTTGTTTATGTGTTTAGACAAGCACTGGAACTGGATGAACTGGATCATGGAGGATAAACAAAAATTCCTAAACTATCACGAGCCACATGAATGTTTGGAAGTAAACGTAGTGGTATATGGATTCATAATGAATGGATGACAAGTTGTTTATGTGTTTAGACAAGCACTGGATGAACTGGATCATGGAGGATAAACAAAAATTCCTAAACTATCACGAGCCACATGAATGTTTGGAAGTACCAAGTTACTCATCTTACATCGATATTACCGGTAACTGTAGGAACAAGACTTCTGGTACTTGTAATACAGTTTCTGGTTTCTGGTAAATACTTCACAATCCCAACAGAACGGTCTAATTGTTTATTCATGGTTCATCGATTTTCCCTGCTTGTTTGTTTTAGTCAGGGGTTTAATTGGTTTGGGTCACGTATGATGTGCTACCTATCTGATGCTACGTTCCCTGCTTGTTTGTTTTAGTCAGGGGTTTAATTGGTTTGGGTCACGTATGATGTGCTACCTATCTGATGCTACGTTCATAGACGACATGGTAACAAATATCATATTGTAAAGAACGGTTTCAACACAGACACGAAGAGTTGACAATATTATTAAAAACTTTCCACGATATAAAAAAAGACTTCCTAGGAACATGAACATGATAGAAAAAAAAGAAGTGCTTGATTAAATTCTATTCTCCTCCAAGAATAAACTTGAACAATTTACTGCAAATTGAACAACATGTTCATCATGCATTACATTGCCAGTAGAAGGAAAAGTTAGGCATTAGTCATGTGATGGAAATATATGATGGTTAGGTACGTATACTCGTATTGTTCAGAACACTGCAATTTTCCCAACAAAAGTTTATTCTGGAGAATCTATTCCAGTATAAAAATGATAGTTTTACAGGATGTAAAATGCAGATACCCACCCACACAATGTCTGCCATGACCACCTACTCTATGAAATGAACTTTTCTCATTTTCCTAGAGTGTAACCACAACCTATTTAAATGTGTGGCTGAGAATCTATTCCAGTATAAAAATGATAGTTTTACAGGATGTAAAATGCAGATACCCACCCACACAATGTCTGCCATGACCACCTACTATGAAATGAACTTTTCTCATTTTCCTAGAGTGTAACCACAACCTATTTAAATGTGTGGCATGCAAAGTTTTCAAGGATCTTTATTTTACAAATCAATTGACGTTAATATCTTGACGTTACCTTGACGATTTTCAGAAGTCACCTGTAAGGGTAACAATTGCATCCTGGTTAAATACATGCTACGACTAAAACAAACAAGCAGGGAAAATCGATGAACCATGAATAAACAATTAGACCGTTCTGTTGGGATTGTGAAGTATTTGTTCAAGTTTATTCTTGGAGGAGAATAGAATTTAATCAAGCACTTCTTTTTTTCTATCATGTTCATGTTCCTAGGAAGTCTTTTTTTTATATCGTGGAAAGTTTTTAATAATATTGTCAACTCTTCGTGTCTGTGTTGAAACCGTTCTTTACAATATGATATTTGTTACTTTCAAATACTTTGCCCTTAGTAATCTTTAATTATTCACCCTATTGTACCTATTTCTGGCCAACTGTTACATTTTTTTCTTTCTTCTTTTTTCAATTACATACCCGTTCAAGTTTATTCTTGGAGGAGAATAGAATTTAATCAAGCACTTCTTTTTTTCTATCATGTTCATGTTCCTAGGAAGTCTTTTTTTTTATATCATGGAAAGTTTTTAATAATATTGTCAACTCTTCGTGTCTGTGTTGAAACCGTACTTTACAATATGATATTTGTTACTTTCAAATACTTTGCCCTTAGTAATCTTTAATTATTCACCCTATTATACCTATTTCTGGCCAACTGTTACATTTTTTTCTTTCTTCTTTTTTCAATTACATACCTACAAAAGTTCCTGATTTTCCCTGATATCTTTCAGAAAAGTGGTAGGTATTTATTCTAGGAATCTTTCTGGACCCCTGTATTGAAGATGCCTGTCCGTGTGATTTCATGATGAAGCACAGTTTTGAATGAACTCTAAACACATAAAATAATAATAGTGTCTCTTATATTTATTTTTACACTCTTTTGTCAGTTCATTTAATTTGTTTAAAACACTTTTTACTCGATGCATTTTTTCAATACTGAATTATTAAATATTTCTCCGCTTTTCAATAGATTCTTTTCATGAAATGAACTCAACATTTTCATTTATTAGATGGTAAATAACGTTCAAAATAAAATTGCCAGTGGCGTAAGGGTAGCTAAAACTCAGAGGAACTACTGAGTTATTTTAAGCTGTGCCCACACATAGTCGAGGAAATTGCTTTTTTTTTTTACTTCTTTTTTTGTCTCTACTACCTATTATTGTTTGTTATAATTATGTTTGTTCTGTCTTATTGAAAAATAAAGTTAATTATCATTTTGAAATAAAAGAAAAAAAAAATAACACTGAATCAGCCCTGCATATTTTAAAATACCTACCTATCTCAAAATCGGAACTTTCTTCTCCCTTAAAGGGGAAATAAAGGGAAAATAGAGGGAGGAAAAACAGGAGAAGGGGAAATACTTCTATTTTTCCCGCCCCCGTATATGTCAGACTTGGAGAAAAGCTGATTTCTCCTATATTTTCTCAGTCGAATATAAAAAACATGTAAATAAGAACTTAAAAAGATGTTCGGGGAGCTCTATTTCAAGCGCTCAACTTTTAATCTCTTAAAAGCATTTTGATAAAAGGTTCATTTGTATTTAGTCCGTGTAGGGTAGGCGCACCCAGAAATGGGAACCTTTTTGAGTGTTGAGAGAGGCTATTATAATAGTCAGCTGTAAACCGTGTAAATGTGACGTCATTTTGGAGAGGAAATTTGTCAAAATATGTCACTGAAATTAATAAACCAACGGAAATGGCCGAACTCTGTTTCTGGTTTTGTTCAAAATTTTCCAATAGTTCAGCATTACAACTTTAAAGTGACAGCCTTTTCTCATTGTAAATTTATTGTAACAGCAATAAACCTTAAACATAAGTAGAAGAAAAGGAGGAAAATAATAGAAAGTAAAAAATTAAGACGAAGAGGAGGAGGAAAAAGTTAAAGAAGCAGAACTCTATCATGCAATTCTTCCCCCACTCATTGGCAAAAGAAGGAAAAGTGACAGATGTCCCTGTCCCTGTGTCCGTTTGCTCGGTGCGTCTACCCTACACACTTCCTAAGCCCTTATACACCAAACTACTTAAGCATAGCTTTTAAAATATTTTCACAGCTTTTTAAAAAACATTAACTTGTTTGCTCGAAATTTTCGAAGAGGAAGAAACGCGAAAGGAAGAGTGATGTTTTTGAGGAAGCGTCTTGATCTTGATATCCCACGTCAACCAGACTGATGCAGACTTGACTGAAAAATTGTCGATTTCAACAGAATAGTGTTAAGTTGAGTCGGAAAAGTCCCATTACCCCCGCAGACAGTCTAAAGTACTCTAAAGAGTTCTTATACATAGATAGACATTGTTTTAACAATTCATCGCTAAGATAATTATGTAATACTCGTATATTTAAACCTGCCTTTTTAGCCAGCCTAGTTAGCTTAGTTGGTAGTGCGTCTGCCTTGTAAGCGCTAGGCCGCGGGTTCGATTCCCGCCCGGGGCGGGGATAATGTTCGTTCTCGGAACGGCTGGCTTTCCTCCTATCCTGTCTTCCTTCTCTCTTCGATTTCGGGACGATAAGACTTCTACCTTGTAAGCGCTAGGCCGCGGGTTCGATTCCCGCCCGGGGCGGATTTTATCCTGATGGGATAATGTTCGTTCTCGATGGAAGCGCTAGGCCGCGGGTTCGATTCCCGCCCGGGGCGGATTTTATCCTGATGGGATAATGTTCGTTCTCGGAACACCTAGGCCGCGGGTTCGATTCCCGCCCGGGGCGGATTTTATCCTGATGGGATAATGTTCGTTCTCGGAACGGGTTATAAGCGCTAGGCCGCGGGTTCGATTCCCGCCCGGGGCGGATTTTATCCTGTAAGCGCTAGGCCGCGAGTTCGATTCCCGCCCGGGGCGGATTTTATCCTCATGGGATAATGTTCGTTCTCGGAACGGCTCGCGCTAGACCCGGGTTCGATTCCCGCCCGGGGCGGATTTTATCCTGATGGGATAATGTTCGTTCTCGGAACGGCTGGCTTTCGTCCTACGGCATAAATTAAGTTAAGGTTCAGCCAGCCTAGCTAGCTTAGTTGGTAGTGCGTCTGCCTTGTAAGCGCTAGGCCACTGGGCTCGATTCCCGGGGCGGATTTTATCCTGATGGGATAATGTTTGTTCTCGGAACGGCTGGCTTTCTCCTATCCTGTCTTCCTTCTCTCTTTGCCAGCCTAGTTAGCTTAGTTGGTAGTGCGTCTGCCTTGTAAGCGCTAGGCCGCGGGTTCGATTCCCGCCCGGGGCGGGTTTTATCCTGCTGGGATAATGTTCGTTCTCGGAACGGCTGGCTTTCTCCTATCCTGTCTTCCTTCTCTCTTCGATTTCAGTTACAGTTCCCTCTGTCAAACCTCTTAAAAAAAAAAACCTGCCTTTACCTTTAGCTAATTCATACACATACCTATTACCCTCTCTCCACTATTATTTACCAGTAGACCTACCCTTGGAAGTTCATTATATCATATAGAATAGAATAGAATAGAATATACCTTGTTTATACTACCAGCATAGGACTGAAAAGTCCCTTTACTCTCGCAGTCTAAACAAGGTCTTATGTATTTGATTGGTAATAACATTACATTTTATGGACCAGCAGGGGGTACAACTCAGTTAGGGTAGCTGTATGGGTAACATAGGATTATGTAGGAAACAGAGGAAGGAGGAGGTGGGGTAATATTACAGGTGAGTGTGAGAGAGAGAGAAAATGTGAAGGGGTAGTAATACAGGTGACATAATAGAGAGTCGCGCTTACTTGGGTGATGTTTCAAAGTCATAGAGCAGGAAAAATGAGGACCAACGGAATTTTTCTTTTTCTTCTACGACTCCTAGATCCCGAGATAAATCGATTTAAAAATACCGGTAAATCGTGAACTTTGACGTCACGGCATACGTTCCCGTACACGATGACGTCACATCAAATGTCCCGAGCAAAGCTCCCTAGCAGGCAACACATTAATGTGTTTGTGCGCATACGTTTCTACGCATTTCTTTCTGCTCCTCCGCAAGCGTGCTTGCATACTGGCGCTACCTAGACCTAGCGGACGAAAAAAAACAACTGCGTAAAGTCTGACGTCACACATATTTGAACTCTTTCATTAGAACGGAAAATAAAAATTGAATTTTCGACTTTTTACAGTTATGCGTAAAGTCTGACGTCACACATCTTTGAACTCTTTCATTAGAACGGAAAATAAAAATTGAATTTTCGACCTTTTACTGTTATTTTTTCGGAGTTTTGACCTCGGATTTGGATTTTTCCCAACTTTTTACTTAGGAATCGACCTTCACTTCGATCAACGGTCGTCGGATATGTGTGGAGTTGTGAACACAACTTTAGAAATCTGAGGTTCATAATTATTATTTATGAAAAACATACTGGTTCTCAAGCTGCACTAAAGCATCAATTCCGAACATCTGATTGGCCAAAAGTCTGACTTGACAGCAAAAACTCTCGCTCTTAAGTCAGACAGCCGCTTCAGGTTAGTTCTCGGAACGGCGGGCTTTCTCCTATCCTGTCTTCCTTTTCTCTTCTCTTTCGGGACGATAAGACCTTAGCACTTACAGTTGCCTCTATCCTCTATCAAACCTCTTCAAAAGTGGCTTTTTTAAGGTTTGTAAGAGGCTATCGAACCTTTTGAAACAGCCACTGTGGCTTCCTCCCTCTTGTCATCAGGATAAAATCCGCCCCGGGCCTAGCGCTCACAAGACAGACGCGCTACCAACTAAGCTAACTAGGCTGGCTGACATTTTCCTTTTACAGAATTTGATCAGTTCTGTCTGACACCTAGCTTCGTTAGTACGAGTTTCATTGCAATCTGAAACTACCCGTGGCTATCAGGGGTACCCTTCGCTCACTCATCCATTGCTTTCTATCGGGCTCGCGCTACTCATTTATTTGATTATTTCCTGTTGTTTAACACACTAATAACTTTTTAGCCCCTCGTTATATTGCAGCTCTTCGGTGCTTCCCCAAAACGTTTGATTTGTGCAGTGATTTCCCCCCTTCTCAAAGACATATAATAAGTTTTTGTGAAATCTATCCAATATCTGACGAAGAACTTTTTTCAGTGTTCTCATTTCTTGCTCATATCTTATATGGTTGATCTTACCACTGAGAGTTAACCAGTTAACACAGTGTCAAGGGGCCAGTATTTCTTGAACTCTGGATAACTGGAAACTCTGATGTGGTATAAAATCGGGCACTAGGCATTTAACATTGGGCGATAAAGTCTCATTTACCTGACGAATGCCCATTAGGTGCCTAACACCTGTACGATGATGAATTCACCAGTTCAACACGAATAACCGAAGTTAAGCAATGTCGTGCGATGTTTGTATCTAGACGAGTGTCGAGTGATCGCCAGGGACAGCCCGCAATGATGGATATTTCAGGTTGCACGCAGACTAATAATTGTGGACAATTTAGGAGCTGGTTTTAATGCTTTCATCCGGCAAAAACAAAAAACCGACATTGTTTGGAGTTCAATAATTTTATTATGATTTAGCCTTAATTACCTAGGTTTAGTAGGTAGCAATTGCAACAAGTGTTTGCACCTTACTCGTATTTCCTTTCAACAAGAAAGCAATGTGCTATCCCACTTTCTAAATCAATACATTTCACTCAATTATCTATAATTTTTACCCATTTGCAACTGCTCCATTATAGAGTGAGTGAGAGAAATACTGTGAGTGTGTGTGAGAGAGAGATGGGCATACTGTGAGTGAGAGAGAGAGAGAGAGCGAGCGAGCAGGAAAGAGGAGGGGGGTTTGAAAGGTGAAGGGATTGAAAAGTAGTTGGGGGTGATACCTACAGGTGAGTGTATCGAAGAGAGAAGGAAGACAGGATAGGAGGAAAGCCAGCCGTTCCGAGAACGAATATTATCCCATCAGGATAAAATCCGCCCCGGGCCTAGCGCTCACAAGACAGACGCGCTACCAACTAAGCTAACTAGGCTGGCTGACATTTTCCTTTCAGAATTTCATCAGTTCTGTCTGACACCTAGATTCGTTAGTATAAAATAAATGTGTACATTCAGATGGATTGTAGAATTCATCAGCATTATCATCAGCTGTGGATAACATAAAGCCACCATACCTGATACTGACCTGTAATATTCAAATTAATTTAACAGGACACACCGAAACCCCTGTACACAATTTATGTAGATCCCCATTATTCCATTTTTCATAAACTAAAACCCTTTCCCATTAAAACCCTCGTAGACATTCTTTGGATAAGAAGATTAACTCTTCCAAGAGATTTGTCTATTCCTAATCTCATGATGTATGGTACAGGAATATTTAGAGGTGCAGCCCCAATGTGTGATCGAGCTTTAGATTTTACTATAAGTACCTATCAGTAAGATTGTTGGTTCCCATAGTCTCTCTCAGACTTTGTAGTATGGATATTTTGATAATGCCTCGTCTCGTAATAAAAAATATTAGATACATTTACATCCGAATTAGCCAAGCCTATTTTCGATGAATACCTCCTAAGAAAATTCTGCTGCAATGCTAATTTCGTCAGCAAATCAGGTACTTAATTAAAAACCCTAACCGAAATTTATCTCCAACTTCAAGTTTTAATTAGAACAATCAATAATAATTTCAAATTCAGTAACTACCAAGGTAAGTTTTAAAAAAATGTAAATTGTAAAAAAAAGAAAGACGAAACTCATTTCCCGTTGAATTTGAATTCATAATTTTGCTTCGCCGTTAATGAGAACAAAGTTTGGCTTCTTGTTCCAAGGAGAGTAATTATTACGAAAAAGTCGGGTATTGTTTCATCTTGGAGTCTTTCATCTAATTATTCAATCGCATCATAGAAACCATTTATTATTCCGTCTACTATGTTCCCACCAGAATTTATTGAGTGTCTTCTAGCCCCAGTTTCATTAAAATCACCAGATTCCTCATTGAATAGTGACTGAAACTTTTACTTTTATTATTTGCTATACTGCTACTGCTTTGTTTGTATTATTCCATTTTTAATAAAGCTACATTTAATGCTACGTACTCGTAGGTATAGTTATAAAAGCACTTCCCGGATTGTTTACTGTTTTAATTAATAATAATAGAGTGATCTCGAATCTCATATAAATAATATTTGCATAGAATTGTTTGCATGATGATTCTTTACCTTTATCCACCGTTGTTGTTTGCATAATAGAACAAACAATAAATCAAATAAATAACAAATTTTATGGATAAAAAAAGGCCATATAAATATAGGATGGTTGAAAAATAAGGAACGTAGTGGTATATGGATTCATAATGAATGGATGACAAGTTGTTTATGTGTTTAGACAAGCACTGGAACTGGATGAACTGGATCATGGAGGATAAACAAAAATTCCTAAACTATCACGAGCCACATGAATGTTTGGAAGTACCAAGTTACTCATCTTACATCGATATTACCGGTAACTGTAGGAACAAGACTTCTGGTACTTGTAATACAGTTTCTGGTAAATACTTCACAATCCCAACAGAACGGTCTAATTGTTTATTCATGGTTCATCGATTTTCCCTGCTTGTTTGTTTTAGTCAGGGGTTTAATTGGTTTGGGTCACGTATGATGTGCTACCTATCTGATGCTACGTTCATAGACGACATGGACTGGTTTTGTAGAACAATAAAGGAAAATCATAATGATGGTATTGTTGATGAGTTTCTCGATTGAATAGCTCAAATACTTAACGTTCACTTCAACAAACTTTTGTCTCCAAGCAATTTCGAATGAGCACTAGCAAATTCATTGATAAATGGGGAATTCTTCCTCTCAGGAACTTCGCAGGAAAGCAAATAGTTTTCAAATAGTTGTTTAATAACTTTGAAAAGAGGTTTTTAGGATTAAATTGTTAATATCATTAATTTATGATTAAGCATCTCTTTAAAACTTTGAGGCCGGAAGTTTTCAGATTCTTTATTATTCTTTTTTTTCATTGCCATTTTTATAGCACAGCACACAACTTCCCCAATATTCTATGCATGAAGATCGTAAAAGTTATTATTATGAGCTTTCTAAATGGATGAAATGAATGAAACAATCCCTCATAAACTTATGTTAATTGCACACTAAATGTTTACCTCTCTTTCCCTCTGTCCCGCCCTTCATCCAAATTTTCACCTTTCGTTGTTATTTATTCATTATTATAGGTATGGAGTGCTGAAGGTCCCGGGACTATTTGTACGCTTAACTTTATCCGTCCCCTTTTCTAAAACTAAAGCTCTAATGAAGGTAATGCTATTTGCAGATAAAGCGGAGGCCAAGGGCCATTGCTTGGACACATAGCTATCCTGCAGTATAATATCTCTGGATCCCCCGTCTCTGGAGATATGCCCTACTTTCCAATGCATTACAGAGTATCTTTTTTTCATTCCAGATTCCACTTCAGCATAGGAAGCACCATTTTTGGAAATGATTTATGGACACCAACAAAACGTTTTTTTCCCTTGTAAGCGCTAGGCCGCGGGTTCGATTCCCGCCCGGGGCGGATTTTATCCTGCTGGGATAATGTTCGTTCTCGGAACGGCTGGCTTTCTCCTATCCTGTCTTCCTTCTCTCTTCGATTTCAGTTACAGTTCCCTCTGTCAAACCTCTTAAAAAAAAAAACCTGCCTTTACCTTTAGCTAATTCATACACATACCTATTACCCTCTCTCCACTATTATTTACCAGTAGACCTACCCTTGGAAGTTCATTATATCATATAGAATAGAATAGAATAGAATATACCTTGTTTATACTACCAGCATAGGACTGAAAAGTCCCTTTACTCTCGCAGTCTAAACAAGGTCTTATATATTTGATTGGTAATAACATTACATTTTATGGACCAGCAGGGGGTACAACTCAGTTAGGGTAGTTGTATGGGCAACATAGGATTATGTAGGAAACAGAGGAAGGAGGAGGTGGGGTAATATTACAGGTGAGTGTGAGAGAGAGAGAGAATGTGAAGGGGTAGTAATACAGGTGACATATATCAGTCGCGCTTACTTGGGTGATGTTTCAAAGTCATAGAGCAGGAAAAATGAGGACCAACGGAATTTTTCTTTTTCTTCTACGACTCCTAGATCCCGAGATAAATCGATTTAAAAAATACCGGTAAATCGTGAACTTTGACGTCACGGCATACGTTCCCGTACAAGATGACGTCACATCAAATTACCCGAGCAAAGCTCCCTAGCAGGCAACACATTAATGTGTTTGTGCGCATACGTTTCTACGCATTTCTTTCTGCTCCTCCGCAAGCGTGCTTGCATACTGGCGCTACCTATCGGACGAATAAAAACAACTGCGTAAAGTCTGACGTCACATATCTTTGAACTCTTTCATTAGAACGGAAAATGAAAATTGAATTTTCGACCTTTTACAGTTATTTTTTCGGAGTTTTGACCTCAGATTTGGATTTTTCACTAAAAATGAATTTTCGACCTTTTACAGTTATTTTTTCGGAGTTTTGACCTCGGATTTGGATTTTTCCCAACTTTTTACATAGGAATCGACCATTTATCTAAAATTTTTACCCATTTGCAACTGCTCCATTATAGAGTGAGTGAGAGAAATACTGTGAGTGTGTGTGAGAGAGAGATGGGCATAGGTACTGTGAGAGAGAGAGAGAGCGAGCGAGCGAGCGAGCAGGAAAGAGGAGGGGGGGTTTTTGAAAGGTGAAGGTATTGAAAAGTAGTTGGGGGTGATACCTACAGCAGAAAAGAGTTCGTGCGTGTGGTTCTTTAATCACTACTAGCCTCATTCAAGATATTACCCAGATGGCTACTAAAGAATACAGCTTCTAGTCAATTTGCTCAGCTTTTAAAGTTAACTGCTTGCTCAACTTTTAAAGTTAACTGCTTACTCAACTTTTAAAGTTAACTGCTGCTTGCTCAACTTTTAAAGTTAACTGCTGCTTGCTCAACTTTTAAAGTTAACTGCTGCTTGCTCAACTTTTGAAGTTAACTGCTGCTTGCTCAACTTTTGAAGTTGATTCGTATAAGGGTAACCCATCCTTTGGGGCGGTTGCCCTTACTCCTAAGCCTCACCAGAGTGGACCTTTTGTGAATGGAGTTAAGCAAACTGGAGGTGGAAGTTAAATAAAATAAAATAAATAAATAAATAAGTCTTCTCTTTGTGTTTCTCTCTCTCTCTCTCTCTCTCTCTCTCTCTCTCTCTCTCTCTCTCTCTCTCTCTCTCTCTCTCTCTCTCTGTCACTCACCCCCTTTCTTATCGAAAATAGGACGTCTAAGATCTAAGTGATTATGATTAGTGATTATTCAACCTAGATTCTAAGACCAACATCAGATCGGCATACTGTATATGGGTTTATAGCTTCCCCTTTTGAAAATTTTACGACACGCCACTGATTAAAAGTATTTCAAATTTTCAAATTATATTCTCTCAATAATTTCACGACTAATTATGATGAGAAATCTCAGAATTTTACTGTCGCATGTCGGAGGGAGGGGGTTGTTCAGAAAGCAATAAATGAGCTATACTATAATATGCAGTATAAATGTGCTAATGTGCTATAATATGCAATAAATGCAAAAGGCTCTTCGTCTAAGATCTAAGTGATTATGATTAGTGATTATTCAACCTAGATTCTAAGACCAACATCAGATCGGCATACTGTATATGGGTTTATTAGCTTCCCCTTTTGAAAATTTTACGACACGCCACTGATTAAAAGTATTTCAAATTTTCAAATTATTATATTCTCTCAATAATTTCACGACTAATTATGGTGAGAAATCTCAGAATTTTACTGTCGCATGTCGGAGGGAGGGGGTTGTTCAGAAAGCAATAAATGAGCTATACTATATGCAGTAAATGCGCTATAATATGCAATAAATGAGCAATAAATGCAAAAGGCTCTTGCTCCTTGCACCTGGAATTGTTGTAATGGCTTTCTGAGGCATCAACGGGACAGTTGCCCTCATTATGGCACATAAAAACCTATCTTTCTCCCCCCCCCCCTCAGGCGTTTTCTCTTATCTCTTCAGATCAGGTGTTGGTTTTCTCTCTCCCTCTCTAGCGATTTTAATGTCAGTCTCTCTCTCTCTCCCTCTTATTCAATTTTTTGCTTCAATTCCCACCCCTTCCCCTGAATTCTCTGTCCCGCTCTCTCACTTTAGGGTCTAATATTTCCGCTAATTAATTCGATATAATTATTATTATTATCTTTTTTTGTCAACCTTCTCTCTACGCCTACTCCTCTTTTTTTCTTCTTCCTCCTCTTCTTCTTCTTCTTCTTCTTCTTCTTCTTCTTCCTCCTCCTCCTCCTCCTCTTCTTCTTCTTCCTCTTTGCCTCCTTTTTTATTTTCTCCGAGGAAGGGCATACTTTTATTTTTTTGTGAAAAAATAATTCATCTTTCAAAAAAAAAAAAAAACTTTCTTCTTTTTTTATCCATCATTTTTCGCCCCTTTTACGGGAGTTTGCTTTGGTCGCCCATTGCTGGTGTGACTTGTTCTTGTCCTTTTTTATACAGGGTGGTTCTCCTTGGTTTTAACAAAACTAGTTTATGGTTAGAATAAAAAAAGGGTCTTTATAATAGGTATATGTATAAAAAAGGCCTTTTTTGGACTTTTATCAAAAACGAAATCAAAGCCAGGAAAATGGCTCAGATAATGTTGTTGGCATTGATTACCTAGATCTACCTACCATAAATCACTGTTGGCGATTTTCTGGCCCACCTTGTACTTACTCTCTCGTATTTCTATACCTCATTCTCCTCTTCCTCCTCCTCCTCCTCCTCCTCCTCCTCCTCCTTCTCCTCCACCTCATTCAATTTATTTCAAGATTGATAAGCCTGAGGCAGGGGGGAGAAAAGAAGGAACGCGGGAGTTTGCTTTGGTCGCCCATTGCTGGTGTGACTTGTTCTTGTCCTTTTTTATACAGGGTGGTTCTCCTTGGTTTTAACAAAACTCGTTTATGGTTAGAATAAAAAAAAAGGGTCTTTATAATAATTATATGTATAAAAAAGGCCTTTATTGGACTTTTATCAAAAACGAAATCAAAGCCAGGAAAATGGCTCAGATAATGTTGTTGGCATTGATTACCTAGATTTACCTACCCTAAATCACTGTTGGCGATTTTCTGGCCCACCTTGTACTTACTCTCTCGTATTGCTATACCTCATTCTCCTCCTCCTCCTTCTCCACCTCTTTCAATTTATTTCAAGATTGATAAGCCTGAGGCAGGGGGGAGAAAAGGAACGAGGAGACGTAGGAGGAAGAAGAAGAAGAAGAAGAAGAAGAAGAGAAGAAGAAGAAGAAGGAGGAGGTGGAGGAGGAGAAGGAGTAGGAGGAGGAGGAGGGAGGCTCAAGAGAGAAGGAGAAGGAAGATGTTGGGTCATGGATGTTTGATTTTTTTAATTGGATATTAAGTTCCTCCCTCTCCTCCTTCTCGTCCTTCTCCTTTTTCTCTTCCCTTTCCATTTTATTCTCACCCTTCGTCTTCTTCTCCTCCTCCTCCTCTCTTCCTCTTTCTTTCTCCTCCTGCTCCTACTCTCTTTTCTCCTCCTCTTCCTCTTCCTCGTCCTTTATCCCCATTTTTCTCTTCCTTCTTCTTTTCAATCTCAGAATCTCACCCTTCTTCTCCCCATATACATATATCACTTTTTGTGTCCACATTAGAAAATAATACCTACATATGTGATTATGTTTAGCAGCATAGTTGAAAAAGAGTATGTAGATATCGGAAGGCGACTCATTGAGAGGTCCGGAGATGGAAGAGCCGCTGCATTTCTCACGCAGAGAATATCTCTTGCGATTCAGCGTCGGAATTCTGCAGCGGCTATGGGAACACTGCCAATGGGCTCGTCGTTAGATGAGATGTTTTATACGTTTACTAGCTGAATTCCGTCGCTTCGCTCCGGAATCCCGCTAGTTCATCCCGAGGCATGGCCAAACTTGTAGAAAATAATGAAAAATACGGTTGCGCTGCGCGCTCCCTATTGGCTGCTTAGTTATCAAACGAAAAACATAAACGAAACTCAAATGTTGGTCAAGAGCGGAACACTTCTTTCGTTCAAACACTGAATCAGCCCTGCATATTTTGAAATATCTCAAAATCGGAACTTTCTTCTCCCTTAGAGGGGAAATAAAGAGAAAATAGAGGGAGGAAAAACAGGAGAAGGGGAAATACTTCTATTTTTCCCACCCCCGTATATGTCAGACTTGGAGAAAAGCTGATTTCTCCTATATTTTCTCTGTCGAATACTCGAATATAAAAAACATGTAAATAAGAACTTAAAAAGATGTTCGGGGAGCTCTATTTCAAGCGCTTAACTTTTAATCTCTTAAAAGCATTTTGATAAAAGGTTCATTTGTATTTAGTCCGTGTAGGGTAGGCGCACCCAGGAATGGGGACCTTTTTGAGTGTTGAGAAAGGCTATTATAATAGTCAGCTGTAAACCGTGTAAATGTGACGTCATTTTGGAGAGGAAATTTGTCAAAATGTCACTGAAATTAATAAACCAAAACGGAAATGGCCGAACTCTGTTTCTGGTTTTGTTCAAAATTTTCCAATAGTTCAGTATTACAACTTTAAAGTGACAGCCATTTCTCATTGTAAATTTATTGTAACAGCAATAAACCTTAAACATAAGTAGAAGAAAAAGAGGAAGAGGAGGAGGAAGAAGGAGAAAAAGAAGAAGAAGAGAAAGAAGTACTGTTAAAAGGAGGGAAAATTAGCCTTGGAAATAAGAAGAAGAAGAAGGAGGAGGATGAAGAAGAAGAAAAAAAGTAGTAGAAGAAGAAGAACAGGAACAAGAAGGAAAATAATAGAAAGTAAAAAATTAAGACGAAGAGGAGGAGGAAAAAGTTAAAGAAGCAGAACTCTATCATGCAATTCTTCCCCCACTCATTGGCAAAAGAAGGAAAAGTGACAGATGTCCCTGTGTCCATTTGCTCGGTGCGTTAAATTTCAGCTTTCTAGGTGTTGTGGTTCAGGAGATAGAGCGATCAGTGTGTGAATATGAAATGTGAAA
Source organism: Diaphorina citri (assembly GCF_000475195.1). NCBI lineage: Eukaryota > Metazoa > Arthropoda > Insecta > Hemiptera > Psyllidae > Diaphorina > Diaphorina citri. The sequence goes on along the minus strand of NW_007379669.1, from coordinate 19,781 downwards.
TGTGAATGAGTGAATGGATTTTGATTTTATAATACAAGTCAAGATTATTTTCTACTCAATGCTGTCCAATTACCTTAAAACGTCAGATAGGCAACAACATTTCAATTCACTTACCTAAACCAAAATCACCAGATAATTTAAAACCGTATCTTTGATTTGAAAGTAAACAATCCAGTAATCCTCCGAGGAGTACTGAGCATTTCACGGAAAATGTATGACAGTGCCCCCCCTCCCCCCTTCCCCCCCCCAAAAAAGGGCCTATCCTACCAACCTACCATTATAGTGAGGGCAGGGGAGGATTTAAGAATAGTCTCTTACTATTAGACCTTGGTTTATGAATGGGCCCGCCCTGGTCGTATTAGGAGCAAATTGAGACGATTTGAGAGGAAAGGAGCGAAAATTTGAGAGAAAATTTTTTGAAAAAATATAGGAAAATGTGTAATACTATAAATATGAATAAACTTTAGAGTTTAGATTTTGTTTTTGGTAGATTCACAAGTTATCTCCTGCCCCCTTCACCACAATGGGGCTAAATTTATTGGCCTGGATGCCCTGAAAATGTAAATCCGTCCCTGAGAGAGAGAGAGAGGGGGGGGATAGAGAGAGGGAGGGCGAGATTGAGGAAACCCCTAAAACAAATAAATTTGGGGTAAAACTTTTTTTCCTCCCATTTTAATATTTAACTTAGAGTGAGTACGAGGATTTCTGTGTTATCTCTTCCGTCCCTCAGGAAAGATTGTATCCTCGAATGGCCAGGGACACAGTCAGGTTTAAGTTTAAAAAGGTTTAAGATTAACTCTTGGATTAAGCATATTTGATTAGCTCATAAGAGAATGCCAAGAAATTTGGTAGAGAATGCCATGGGCATTAACCCCACCCTTGATCAAACTTTATTTTGTACCTGTACATTATGTTACCATTTATAAATATTTATTCTGTAAATAAAGTTTGATCTAATCGTTTAATGGCTCAAAATTTTGAAACCAACCTCAGGAAAGGATTTTAAGTCTCTAATGGTCGGGGCCACAAGAGTTCAACTTAAGTCGATTTTAAATCGACTGCTTAATCCAACTTAAGTGGATTTTAAATCGACTTAAGTTGGATTATGCAATCGTTTAAGTTTAAAAAGGTTTAAGATTAACTCTTGGATTAAGCATATTTGATTAGCTCAAAATTTTGAAACCAACCTCAGGAAAGGATTATAAGTCTCTAATGGTCGGGGCCATAAGAGTTCAACTTAAGTGGATTTTAAATCGACTTAAGTTGGATTAAGCAATTTGATTGGCTCAAAGTTTTGAAATGGACCAATCAAATTGTTTAAACTGAGATTAATCTCTGATTGAGGCTCCGGTCAGTGTAGAAGCACCTTTAGAGGTCACTTTTGTTGGTGGTGGATTGTGGTTTGTGGTGTTCCTCTTCTTCCTCGTTTCAAATATTGGCGACCATCCTTGCAATGATGACTTTAGAGGTCACTTTTGTTGGTGGTGGATTGTGGTTTGTGGTGTTCCTCTTCTTCCTCGTTTCAAATGTTGGCGACCATCCTTGCAATGGTGACTTTTTTTTTTGCTTTGTTTAAAGTGGCAGGATTCTCAAGATCGAGCTTCTCAACCCAAACACTGATTGACGGCTTCTCTGAATAGTTCAGTGGGTTGTTTTGGAGAACCATATCTTCGGGTTCTTCAACCATGGTATATTTTTCTTCCAGGACCTCTAATCGCCTTAATTTTTTTTAGCCAAGGACTGAACAGGTAACCAGGAAAGTGGCAGGATTCTCAAGATCGAGCTCTTCAACCCACTGATTGACGGCTTCTCTGAGTAGTTCAGTGGGTTGTTTTGGAGAACCATATCTTCAGGTTATTCAACCATGATATATTTCTTCCAGGACCTCTAATCGCCTATAATTTTTTTAGCCAAGGACTGAACAGGTAACCAGGTCTCTCTCTCTCTCTCTCTCTCTTCTCATCCATCAGAGTTTTCTCTTGGAAAATACCGCAAATTCAATATTTGCTTTTTATTCTCTCTTTCTCTCTCTCTCTTCCATCGTTCCCTCCTCCTTTACATTTAATTATTGTATCATGAAAGTTACCGTCTTCTCTCTCTCTCTCTCTCTCTCTCTCTCTCTCTTTCTCTCTCTTATTTGTATTTCCCTTCTCCTATCCTTCTGCTTAATTCTCTTTCTCTTGTTCGCCATTTTGCAGGTGTCCTTTTGGTCCAAGAGCTCTCTCTCTCTCTCTCTCTCTCTCTACCAAAGATAGTTGGTCGTTGTTCTTGTAACGACTTAACTGAAGCCGGGAGTGTCCATCCACGGGTTTTTCTGGCTCCTTCTGAAGCACACCTTCTCCTATCCTTCTGCTTAATTCTCTTTCTCTTGTTCGCCATTTTGCAGGTGTCCTTTTGGTCCAAGAGCTCTCTCTCTCTCTCTACCAAAGATAGTTGGTCGTTGTTCTTGTTCTTGTAACGACTTAACTGAAGCCGGGAGTGTCCATCCACGGGTTTTTCTGGCTCCTTCTGAAGCACATACTTTTGGGAGTGTCATCGAGAAGGCATCCACATAATTAGAACCATCGGGATCGTGAAGAATTAAGGCTTTTCCTTTTAAAGCCCTGTAAGCTGAAGCACATACTTTTGGGAGTGTCATCGAGAAGGCATCCACATAATTAGAACCATCGGGATCGTGAAGAATTAAGGCTTTTCCTTTGAAAGCCCTGTAAAGCATCTTCTAACTGCCAGCTGGCTGGGCTAGCTCCATCCACAGGTTTTGCTGGCTCCTTCTGAAGCACATACTTTTGGAGGTGTCATCGAGGTGCGATCCACATAATTAGAACCATCGGGATCGTGAAGAATTGGGGCTTTTCCTTTGAAAGCCCTGTAAATACTGCCAGTTGGCTGGGCTAGCTCCATCCACGGGTTTTGCTGGCTCCTTCTGAAGCACATACTTTTGGAAGTGTCATCGAGGTGCGATTCACATAGAACCATCGGGATCGTGAAGAATTAAGGCTTTTCCTTTTAAAGCTCTGTAAGGCATGTTCTAACTGCCAGTTGGCTGGGCTAGCTCCATCCACGGGTTTTGCTGGCTCCTTCTGTAGCACATACTTTTGGAAGTGTCATCGAGAAGGCATCCACATAATTAGAACCAGCGGGATCGTGAAGAATTGGGGCTTTTCCTTTTAAAGCCCTGTAAAGCATCTTCTAACTGCCAGCTGGCTGGGCTAGCTGGAGGTGGGCCATCGCGTGTGGCTGGCTTTTCCCAGTCCCACTCAGGCTGGGTGAGGTTGAATGTGAGGACGCTATTAACGTGTTGCCAAATGGAGACTAAATCTTCCGTCATGAAAGACCTTTTTTTTTAAAAAAAAAAAAGATGAGTGTTCCACCGCCGTTTTTATTTCGTAGCAATGGAACAACTGCTACATTAGACGCTTGTGGCCTGTGTCGTAGCATGCCCATCCCGTAGTATGCCTCTCATCAGATGGGCAAGAAGAGACACAATACTTCCCATTTAGGTGCTGGGTCAACACGAGAACACCAGAAAGTAACCCGTTCAAATATTTGCAATCGAAAAACGAGTACAAATTTTTGTCGATGGAACCGTGCCCCCGTTACCACTGAACCAATGTGGAACATACACGGTGTTCATAAAGTCCCAGGTCACCCTTTTAACTTTTTTACTATTCACCCTGGGCAGTTAAAATTTTGCACTCAGCCCTCGATTGTGATAAAGAATTTTGGGAGGTACTCAAAATTTTAGAGGGCCCCCCCAGGGGGGTCAACTTTAAAATCTCAAATGAGAACTCCCTATTTGTGGCACATCATAATATCATCTGGTACTTAAAAAACGTAGTACACTAGTGCAAGTTTGAGCTTGATCCGTCAACCAGGGCCGGAGTTATGCCCTATTAAATTTTCCATTTTTCGATGTTGAAGAACACCAATTTTTGCTGGGTCGCAAAAAAAAAAAAAAAAAAAAAAAAAAAAAAAAAAAAAAAAAAAAAAAAAAAAAAAAAAAAAAGGGGGGGGGGGGGGTGTTCCAGGGAGAGGGAAAGGGAGAGAGAGCGTTTTTAGCTGTGTTTTGCACAAGTAAGCTTTTTAAATTAATTATTTAATTACTTTATTTATTACCATTACGCTGCCCCATCATTCCCTCTCTCTCTCTCTCTCTCTCTCTCTCTCTCTCTCTCTCTCTCTCTCTCTCTCTACTTCATATTCTACAGGATGTTAATGGGCGTACACGTTTACTTGCGCGCTGCGGCAGAACTTTATGTTAAAATGAACTAAAGTTACTGAGGACTTAGAGGGATCAAGGAATCTAAAATTAGCTAAACCTACATAGGTAGTTATGAGAAGAAGACAAGAAATCTTTGTTGATTTTTTTAAATAAATTTATTGGTTCCCCCCTTTGCATTGAATACAATTTAAAATAGATAATGAAATGTACAAGTAAATAGGTATATATTATATAAACTAAATAGTGAAATAATGTACGTAATAAAATAATAATTCGTGAGTCATGACACTTTTGTACAAAATGAATCAACCTGCGAGTTTCAAGCCCGTTTTTGTTGGATCCAGGGGTTTTGGAGGTCTCTGCTTTAGCGTGTTTATTCTTTAAAAGCAGAGAGAACGCTTTGAAGAGCTGCCAGCTAGCTAGGCTGGTTAGGGTTAGCTGTTCTCCTTCGTGTTTGTTGTCCCACAACTAGACATTAGTCTACTCTCTGTTTAACATCCCCTAGCGCGACAAGACAACGTCCACTAGGTGAGGTTATGAACTACCTCAAGTTAGTACAAATTATTCCAGTCGTGCAGGCCGAATTCGTCCCTGTCAGGAGCGAAAAGGTTGAACCCTTTTTCTCTCTTATGACTGTATTCTTTTTTGACCTTGAACTTTGCTCTCTCCGCCCTGTTCAGTTTGATTATCGAACGACTGAGGTACTGTGAACAAACAAACAACTCGGTGAGAAGAAGAAGAAAAAGAAGACGAAGAAAAAGAAAAAGGAAGGAGGAGAAGAAGAAGAAAAACCCAGCAACTTATCATCAGCTCCTTTTGTTTCTTAAGGTGTGTCCACACATAGTCGACCGGCCGTCGACTGAACCGTCCACACGCCTCGACAACATATCGATCGATGTCGGTCGACGGCCTGATACCTAATGACCAACTTTGCTCTCTCCGCCCTGTTCAGTTTGATTATCGAACGACTGAGGTACTGTGAACAAACAAACAACTCGGTGAGAAGAAGAAGAAGAAAAAGAAGGAGGAGAAGAAGAAGAAAAAGAAGAAGGAGGAGAAGAAGAAGAAAAACCCAACAACTTATCATCAGCTCCTTGTTCCTTAAGGTGTGTCCACACATAGTCGACCGGCCGTCGACTGAACCGTCCACACTGCCTCGACAACATATCGACGGCCTGATACCTAATGATAAAGACTGACCTAGGTGAATCTATGTTGTCGAGGTAGTCAGTCGACGTCGATGGACGAGGTCGACTATGTGTGCACACAGCTTTAGGTACGTATTGGAGATAACTCACCCTTGAAATTGTTAAAGTTGAGTACGACTACAGGTAAATTGCCTGTTGAGTTGAAAAATGGCGAAAGTACCACAGAGGTCGATATACCCATCTATTAAAGAGCTATTGCTACTAGTGTCTTGATAAAGAGGGTGAAGGCCAGCCTGGTCGGTCTGCCTTGTAAGCGCTAGGTCAAGGGTTCGACTTCCGCCTGGAGTGGATTTTATCCTGAACGGATAATATTCGTTACCGGAACGGCTGGCTTTCTCCAAACCTGTCTTCCTTCTCTCTTCGCTTTCGGGACGATAAAACCTTAGCAGTCACAATTCCCTCTATAAAACTTCTTTCTGATGACTTACTTGTGCAGAAGTTGTAGTTTCAGGTTGGCGAAACTGTCGCTGATCAAATAGTTGATGGAAGATTTGTAGTTGACAATGATGGAGTCTTCCCCGTCATTGAGAATAAAGATGATCTGACGTCGATATCTAAAACGAACCGCAATCAAGATCCATAAAAAACTTTGCACTTAATAGTTCACACTTTGCAAAGGGAAAAAAAGGGTGAAGGCCAGCCTGGTCGGTCTGCCTTGTAAGCGCTAGGTCAAGGGTTCGACTTCCGCCTGGAGCGGATTTTATCCTGAACGGATAATATTCGTTACCGGAACGGCTGGCTTTCTCCAATCCTGTCTTCCTTCTCTCTTCGCTTTCGGGACGATAAAACCTTAGCAGTTACATTTCCCTCTATAAAACTTCTTTCTGATGACTTACTTGTGCAGAAGTTGTAGTTTCAGGTTGGCGAAACTGTCGCTGATCAAATAGTTGATGGAAGCTTTGTAGTTGACAATGATGGAGTCTTCCCCGTCATTGAGAATAAAGATGATCTGACGTCGATATCTGAAACGAACCGCAATCAAGATCCATAAAAAAACTTTGCACTTTATAGTTCACACTTTGCAAAGGACATGACGTGACGTAATTATACAGAAGACAAACCTTTCAAAACCTTGCATAAACTGAGGAACCGACTAAAAGACTTTAAGCTGGCCTAGTTAGCTTGGAGTTTAGCCTTCATCCTAAACAGATAATATTCGTTCTTGGAACGGCTGGCTTTCTTCTATCCTGTCCTCCTCTCTTTCTTCGATTTCGGGACAACGAGGAACAAAAAAAAAACACTGGTAGCTACTTGTTCAGAAGTCACATCAATGGAAAACTGCTACAAAAGGGAGCTGTCACAAATGAGCAGTGACTAGTATTATTATAGGGTTAGGAAAAAAAAAAAAAAAAAAAAAAAAAAAAAAAAAAAACACTGGTAGCTGCTTGTTCAGAAGTGACATCAATGGAAAATTGCTACAAAAGGGAGCTGTCACAAATGAGCAGTGACTAGTATTATTATAGGGTTAGGCTAAACACAAATAGGAGCTTTCTCAATTTGAGCAGTGACCAGTGTTATTATAGGGTTAGGAACACAAAAAGGAGCTTTCTCAATTTGTGCAGTGACCAGTGATATTATAGGTTTAGGAACACAAAAGAAGCTTTCTTTTTCATTGTCGTGGCTGCTGAATAATTACCCAAGTTTGAGCAGTGACCAGTGATATTATAGGGTTAGATTAAACACAATAAGGAGCTTTCTCAATTTGAGCAGTGACCAGTGTTATTATAGGTAGCTTTCTTTTTCAAGGTCGCTTAAAAAGGAGCTTTCTTTTTCATTGTCGTGGCTGCTGAATCATTACCCAAATACTCACTTCTTATGTATAGATCTCATGATGAACAAGATGGCGTTGTACAACTCATCATGTGTGACGTCACCACTCGAGTAAATTTCATAGTTGTTCTGGGCCCGTTTACTCAACGTGTGGCGCTGAAATAGATAGGCGTACTTGACGAAGATCTTGCGGATTTCGATGGCGATCTCCTGGCGAATCGCTTCGTATGTGGTACCTGGAGGAGAAGGGGAGTAGAATTAGAATAGAATATACATACCTTGTTTATACTACCTAGGACTGAAAAATCCCTTTACTCTCGTAGTCTAAACATTTGTGTAGTCAAGCGATTTCCAACCACAGCGGCACGCGGGCCACATGTGGAACGCTAAACCATTTTTTTTTTTTTCTTTTTTTGCCCACGAAGCTTTTAGGGTCTTGATTTTTGCTCTTTTATTATGGTGTGGACTTCGAAAATGGAGCATCCATGCCCCATCCCCTCAAGAAAATCCTGGATACTGGCCACTATTCCCCTGTGTATGTGACCCGCGAAGTTCCTGCCAATGTGGCATGTGGCCCGCGTACACATGGAAGTTAGAAATCCCTAGTCTACTTGCCCCGTCCCCGTGAAGACAACTGGACACAGAACATTCCAGTTTACTAGGATGAAATTAACTTCAGACAGCTCCAATAGGTGTTCAAATTAAATTGATTTGGACCAACTCGGTAACTGAAATCTTACTGGACATCATACGAAAGTTACGAGACATATTGCTGTATTAAGGAGCGCGGTAGCGCTCCGCCCCGCCAAGTCAAAAAAGTTTGACCGTCCATACATAGTCGATCGACCGTCGATTAGGTAAATACCTAGGTGAATCTATGTTGTCGAGGTAGTCAGTCGACGTCGATGGACGAGGTCGACTATGTGTGCACACAGCTTTAGGTACGTATTGGAGATAACTCACCCTTGAAATTGTTAAAGTTGAGTACGACTACAGGTAAAGTACCCTGGTACTCCCACAGGTATGTTTCGCTTACGAACAGTGGCTTCAGCCTTCTCTGCGTGTTGTTCACCATAACGAACCCACCAGCGAATAGCTTCTTGTTTAGTTTCTGGTGAAGGGGCAGCTCGTTACCTGGAAATCAAAATGTATTTTTTTTGAAGAGGTTTGACAGAGGGAACTGTAACTGCCAAGGTCATATCCTGAAAGAGAAGAGAGACTAGTGATAGTGACTAGAATCTTTAATAGATAGGTGTCATGCCTATCTCATGTGGCCCGCGTACACATGGAAGTTAGAAATCCCTAGTCTACTTGCCCCGTCCCCGTGAAGACAACTGGACACAGAACATTCCAGTTCAGTGGGAAAAAATTAACTTCAGACAGCTGCAATAGGTGTTCAAATTAAATTGATTTGGACCAACTGGGTAACTGAACTGAAATCTTACTGGACATCATACGAAAGTTACGAGACATATTGCTGTATTAAGGAGCGCGGTAGCACTCCGCCCCGCCAAGTCAAAAAAGTTTGACCGTCCATACATAGTCGATCGAGCGTCGATTAGGTAAATACCTAGGTGAATCTATGTTGTCGAGGTAGTCAGTCGACGTCGATGGACGAGGTCGACTATGTGTGCACACAGCTTTAGGTACGTATTGAAGATAACTCACCCTTGAAATTGTTAAAGTTGAGTACGACTACAGGTAAAGTACCCTGGTACTCCCACAGGTATGTTTCGCTTACGAACAGTGGCTTCAGCCTTCTCTGCGTGTTGTTCACCATAACGAACCCACCAGCGAATAGCTTCTTGTTTAGTTTCTGGTGAAGGGGCAGCTCGTTACCTGGAAATCAAAATGGATTTTTTTTTGAAGAGGTTTGACAGAGGGAACTGTAACTGCTAAGGTCATATCCTGAAAGCGAAGAGAGACTAGTGATAGTGACTAGAACACTAGATCTTTAATAGATAGGTGTCATGCCTATCTTACGAACACGGAAAGTAAATAGAGACTTTTTGCAACCAAAATTAGTGTCCCGATGAGCGAACTTTTTAACGTAATTTGACAAAAACTCGTGTCTGCGCATGTGCAGAATTCAATTAACGTTAAAAAGTTCAGTTAACGGACGCTAATTCTGATTGCAAAAACCCTCTATTATATGTACTACTACTACAATTTATACGAAAAACAATAACAAGATGAGCGAACTTTTTAACGTAATTTGACAAAAACTCGTGTCTGCGCATGTGCAGAATTCAATTAACGTTAAAAAGTTCAGTTAACGGGACCCTAATTCTGATTGCAAAAACCCTCTATTATTGTATGTACTACTACTACTACAATTTATACGAAAAACAATAACAGTATAACAAACCATCTTTGTCGACTTCAATGTCGAAAAACTTGACAATCATGTCGATGTTTCGCGGGTCGCTCAGGAATCGATATCCAGTCAGGTACAAAGGTCTCGACTGGGGCCTTCCAGAAGGCGCCAGTTTGTCGCCCAACTCCTTAAGGATGTAGGTTTTGTCGAACAAGGGCTTGGAGATATTCATGGCTTCACACTCTAGCTCTGACATCCGTTGACGGTAGAAACTGCCTGCAAAGGGAAAATTTGAGGTAGAGATCGTGGCATATCTTAGGCCAGCCACACACTGTCAGGTAGACCTGACGACAGGTACACCTGATTAGGTCTACCTGTTAGTGTGTTTGTTCATCAGTAGACTTGACAGACGGACTTTTTCAGGCGTTGTCATTGTCAGGTCTACCTGATAGTGTGTGTGCTCATCAGGTGTCAGGTCTACCTGATAGTGAGTGGCAGGCCTTGAAGATCACCGTTTGAAAAATCCGACACCTTGGAAAATCATTAAATCACCCACAAAGTCAGCAGCACTAGCATACGTATACGTAGAGTGGATCAGTGCTTTTGGTTGATATATTATATTGATAATGGTAATGTTGTGGTAAACGTCTTGGGCAAACAAGTGATGTTGGCTTTTCCCGGTCCCATGCATTCAGACTGGGTGAGGTTACTATGGTTGAAATCCCAGGGAATTTGAAAGGTAGAAAATAGTAAGAAGTTACTCGTAATTAGATTAAAAGGATGGCTTCTCAGAGACAACGAAAGTTACACTTGCAGTTCGTGTTTATTACCGAATTCTACCAACCACGATACCGAACGATCCCGACAAATCCCGATTGACAAAGTATGGATAATAGCTATAGCACAGTAGAACAAAGTGGCATAGTAAACCACATGAAAAAGATGATATAATATGTAGAAATTAGGTCCTAATAAGTGGAACAGTCAACCACATGCAAAACATATAAAATAGACATTATGGGGTGCCGGCACTTCATTATATGGAGGGTGAGAAAAGGAGTGACAGTCGGTTTTGCGGTTTTGTTTTTGGGTCCTAGGTCGGACAGGGCCGTTAAGAAGGAGGAGGAGTGCATGACATCAGGAATTGAGGAATGATCCTTGACCATCCAGCACAAGCGTCTGCACTAAGTACTAGTAGTGGTAACAATAACAAAAACAACAGCAACCGAAGACATGCCTTTACAGGTCAAGGTATTTGTATTCCAGGAAAGTTGAGTGCAAAAATATGCCATAATACCTACCTACTCTATTCTACCTACTTTTGAACACATCACGTAAAAACTGTAGAATCGTTTGTAAATGGTAAATATTTCCCGCAAGTAGAGTAAAAAGAGCTCAGCCCGGAATACCCTGTCGTTCTTAGAACGTTAGTTAGCATAGTCGTTCTTAGAACAAACCCTTGTACCCGAAAGTTCTCTCCCCGGCCCTGGATCTAGGTTTCGCAAACCAAAAAGCTGTGCATTTAATGACCAGAACCTGGATGTAGATTTAGTTTAGCGGGGCGGTAGATTTCGTGACGAAAAGGAGTCCTTGAGGATCGCCGGGACTTTGTTGTGAATAAAATGTGATTTATGGGTGTTGGATTTGAAATGATCTGAATTTGAGATGCTTGATGACTTGAGTATGAGTATCCTAGCATCCTTTGACGACCGAACACTGTGCAGTGGTCCTCTCAAAGAGCCCACTGTGAAGAAATTGATGCCCTTTTGGCCATCCAAAGATTCAATTGCTCGAACATCAAGAGCACTTTGCCCTTTGGAAAGATGTTGTACGAAGTTTTTTTTTATCTATGAAAATAAATTGAAACCGAACTGTGGAGAAACCCACTGTGAAGAAATTGATGCCCTTTTGGCCATCCAAAGATTCAATTGCTCGAACATCAAGAGCACTTTGCCCTTTGGAAAGATGTTGGACGAAGTTTTTTTTTTTTTTATCTATGAAAATAAATTGAAACCGAACTGTGGAGAAACAATTTCGCCAAGTTTTTGTTCGGTCCTGAAACCAAAGTCAGTTTCGTTAATCAAAGGGAGTGAAAATGACGTTTTCGCAGACGAACACAAAATCTTGACATCACTCAGCGCAAAAAGGAGTCATTCTGTTTTTTAAAAATCGGTATATTTCGCCTGAGTTATGCCCTTTAGTGACAAAAACACCCAATTTTCAAAGAAGTACTTTTTGTACTAATGGATTAATGAGGAAGACAGAGTAGAAGAAAGTCGTCCGCTCCAATCCGAGAGCGAACCCTATCTGTTGAGAAGGAAGACAGGATAGGAGAAAGCCAGCCGTTCCGAGAACGAACATTATCCCATCAGGATAAAATCCGCCCCGGGCGGGAATTGTACCCGCGGCCTAGCGCTTACAAGGCAGACGCACTACCAACTAAGCTAACTAGGCTGGCTACAATGTCGCTTACTCTCGTCATCCAAAGGGGCAGTAGCTGACGTTTAAGCATCATGCAAGTTGTCCTTCAGAAAAAGTTTGAAGAGGTTTCATAGGAACCAGCGAATTGTAACAACGGTGGTCTTATTGTCACAAAGTAGAAGAGAGGAAAGCCAGTCGTTCTGAGAAGCCGAGAACGAACTTTATCTTTTTAGGGCACAGATCATTTCGGGCGGGAATCGGAATCGCACCGGTGACTTAACGCTTACAGGGGAGGCACGCTACCTTCTAAAGACCTTGGAATAATTCCCTTTTGAAACCAATAAAGACGTGCTCTATTAAACCGTTAGCACCTAGACTAACATGTATAGGTACCTTATAGGATAACTTGTTCTAAGCTGACAGTTTAAAATATGTAAATAAAGCACTACTTGGACTTAAATCTCAATAAACTTCGGGTCACTTCGGGTCCCATCGGGTCTCTGGGGGTCCCTACTTCTGAGCGAGTTCTACAATTCCCTTCAGCTATAAAAGAATGGGACAGTAAAGACTACCTACCTAACAATGTTGTAAAACAAAGGTCGCCTTTGATGTGTGTTTAAAGTATAATTAAAATACTTGGGCGGCTTTATTTTAATGACCTTTTGAACCTTTTTTTCGCAACATTGAAAGAAAGAAATAGGGTCATTATTACAGGGACTTAACTCTGTCTATTGGTAGGGACTTAATTGTCTTATGTTGTTAATTTGTTAATAAAAACCACTCAGCCTCGTGAGGAAAATGAGTAGCTATGACATATAAATGCGCATAGCGACCGGTGCCAGCATGGTAGGTAAACATTAGATTTTTAGGATTATTGAGATATTGGAAATATCCTACAATGCTGCAGTGAGCACCAAAGTTGTGACATAATAACACAAAGAAACGGCATTTACATTTATTTATTTGTATTTCATTAAAAAAAAAAAAAAACAAGTGTGTGTTAATTATTATGGTTGTATTATTTTTTAATCAGACTGTGTACCACTGTCAGGTATACATCCAGCTTTTACCTGGTAAAAACCTGGTAATGATTTCAAATAAAACATTGTTTATACTCACGTGGTTCCCAAAAAATGCTTATATGGGGCCTTAACTCATATTCTGGGGCTGTTGCCCTTACACCTAAGCCTCAGAGTGGGTTTTTTGTGTATGAAAATAGGGCCTAGAACCTCCGGCTTTAGAGTACTTGGGCTGTCTTTATTTGGTAGTGGTGCTGCTGGCTTTTCCCGGTCCCACTCCGGCTTTAGAGTACTTGGGGTGTCTTTATTGTTATTTTGTTTACTTACTCATGATGAAATCTGAAACTGCTTTCCATTACTTTTAAATTGTATTCTGACGTTATTTCTCAAAAAGTTACTCAATTTTTTTTATAATAATAGCGCAGTAGAGATTTTTTCCGTTTTCCTCCTACACTCACATTAAAATAATCGGTTACAACAATCAAGTAAATCGATAGTATAATTATAAGACGAGCAAAACACACCGGTAGGTACTTTTAAACTCGAGTATGACACTAGCTAGAGTAGTAATATTATTGTGGCATGCTCATTAAGGACAATACCTAGTAGGTGTTGTGAAAAGGGGGCCAGTGGCAAAAAAAAAGTCAAATGAAAAATTCATTACTATAGGGCCAGCCACTCACTATCATTTAGACCTGACAGGTATACCTGATCAGGTCTGCCTGATGGTGTGTGTGCGCTCATCAGGTATCAGGTAGACCTGACAGGCGGAATTGATCAGGTGTGTCTGTCAGGTCTACCTGATAGTGAATGGCAGGCCTAAGCCTCAGAGTGCGTTTTTTGTGTACGAAGTTATGGTGGAACAAACAGACAAAACACCTAACTCGAAACTCATTTCGTGCGTTCAGTTGTAGGTGTTGCTCCATGGCCTTTCACCTCGGGTAGACTTGACAACTGGCCCTTGGTACTTGGGCCAATCATTTTATCAGTGTCTTGAAATCATTGGCATAAGCACCGAATCATTACAATATTGACATGAACATGGGAATTCTCATACCACTGCTAGAACTCTGTAGAACAAACAGTCTGAACTGCTTTCAGTAATATGCCTTCTCATCGGAAGGAGGAGGCATTACCTTAGGTCAGCGGTTCTCAACCGGGGGTAGGAATACCCCTGGGGGTACGCGAATAAAAGTTGAGTAATGGCGGACAAAAGTGAACTTATACCTGCTCTTGTACTAGGTAGGTGCCAAATAAAAAACAACACCAAGATTGTTCTAATCTACATTTTCAAGTTTTTATCTTTTTCATGAGTGTGTTTAGATTGTTCTAATCTACATTTTCAAGTTTTTATCTTTTTCATGAGTGTGTTTCGATTGTTCTAATCTACATTTTCAAGTTTTTATCTTTTTCATGAGTGTGTTTAGATTGTTCTAATCTAGATTTTCAAGATTTTATCTTTTTCATGAGTGTGTTTAGAACTCAGTATAGGTAGCTAGTACCTGGTACACATCAATCTAGGTATGGGTACCCAGTACTCATTATGATGGTGGCGGGGTGGGTAGGTATCTAAGATAAGGTAAAATGAATAGACCATTAATAAATTGGCACTTACACACTTTGTTTGTAATAATGATCTTTTTTTTATTTTTATTAGGGTGCACAATTTCTTTTAAGACCCCGAACCGCTCCTTTTAATGACCGGAAATGAAGGGATCTCGATTTCATTTTGGCAAATGCCCCTAAGTTATAGCGAGACCTTTATAGTCTTGAGTCTAGTGTGATTACAAACTTATTAACTTCCAAAGACATTAAATTAAGATTATGGCTCTCTCTCTTTCTCCTTCTCTCTCTTTCTCCTTCTCTCTCTCTCTCTCTCTCTCTCTCTCTCTTGGACTGTGGAAAGATAAAGCGTTCTTATACGTCAATTAATTTCTTTACGACTTTTTTTCGGGTTTCGAAAGCCGAGAAAATGGACCGGTTGCTTATTACTTTGTGTTTCAATGTAAAAAGTCCTTATTTTTATACCTACCTACCTACCTACCTATACCTACCTACCTACCTACCTAAGATGTATCCTTACCTACTTTCCTTTTATGACTCGCTTATTACTTTGTGTTTCAATGTAAAAAGTCCTTATTTTTATTTATACCTACCTACCTAAGAAGTATCCTTACCTACTTTCCTTTTATGACTACAGCTATTACTTTCTTGTCTTTATCTTGAAATAGGTATTAGGTAGGTACTTGTGAGGGTATTTTTTTTTTTACTTTCTTTTTTTAATTCTTATCTTTATTTTTAGTTTCAATTTTCATTCTCTCTTTCTTTCTTTCTTTTCTTTTGTAAATTTCATTTCTTCCTACTATCGCAGAAAAACAAACAAACATGCAGACGAACAAACACGAGACCTTGTTTTCTTTCTTTTCTTTTGTAAATTTCATTTCTTCCTACTATCGCAGAAAAACAAACAAACATGCAGACGAACAAACACGAGACCTTGTTTAGACTGCTGGGGTAAAGGGACTTTTTGGTCTCATTCGAGCAGGATGAATGGCAAATCGAGTAGTTAAAACTTAGAATTCACTTCGCTCAGTCACCTAGCGGATTTTAACACAAAGAAAAAAAGTCCTCGCTCCTGCAGTAGTAAAATAGTAATCAATCATCTTTGTCAACCGCAAACGACTGTGGGGTCCCTGTGACATTTTAACAACAAAGTATGCGCTCAGTCACCTAGCGGATTTTAACACAAAGAAAAAAAGTCCTCGCTCCTGCAGTAGTAAAATAGTAATCAATCATCTTTGTCAACCACAAACGACTGTGGGGTCCCTGTGACATTTTAACAACAAAGTATAAGCCAAAAAACCAAACAAGAACCGCAACCATGTCTACTACAGATATTTTCGTCCGGGACTACCCGATGTGTGACGAGGATGATTTCGAGAACTGCAAGAACATGTGCTTCTGTCGTGACTCGTGACGGCTGTACGGATTCTGCCGCGGAATTCTGTCTCAAATGGTGCTACCTGGAGGGTGGCGACAGTTGCGATTCGTGTTGTGAATATTGCGTAATATGGTGTTCCTTATGTTTTACTTGTGTGTCATTCGTTGTACTTTTTGTTACAGTTCTTTATTATTTACTTCGGAGTATACCACCAGTAGATGTGATCATAGGAAGAGGAGTTCGAAAGGGATGCTGTATAGTATACTATACTGCATCCCTTTAAAAACTCGAGAAAAAAAAGGTAACCTCTCATATTTTTGTTACAGTGTTGTCAGAAGGTAAAGCGCCTCAACAGTGGCGTATCATGAATAATGATCAGTGTCGAAGTGAGGTTTTCTTTTTATTTAACACTCCTCCTAAAACTCAACTTCGGCACTGGTATACAATTAACAATAAAAATAAAACCAAAGATTAAGAAATAATTTGGTACATAATTACCTACTGAATCCACCAGTAAGACAGTGTTGTCAGAAGGTAAAGCGCCTTAACAGTGGCGTATCATGAATAATGATCAGTGTCGAAGTGAGGTTTTCTTTTTATTTAACAAGCTGCGTTTACCACACTTCAAACCGATCCCGATGGATAATAATACCTATGTAGGTACCACCAGTAAGACAATTTTTCTTTCCCTTTTTTAAACAAAAAAAAAAACTTTTAAAGTAGGTACCTATTGAATTAAGGAAAAAAAAAAAACATTGAAAATAATTTTAAATTTCAATAAAAAAATTTAGACAGTTGTACAAGGATTAAAACCTATCCTAGTAAATTCTACTTTGTCATTATTTTGTCTCTTATCTCTTCAAATACAGTTGTACAAGGATTAAAACCTATCCTAGTAAATTCTACTTTGTCATTATTTTGTCTCTTATCTCTTCAAATAGTTTTCTAGTCAAAGGCTTGGTAAATATATCAGCTAATTGCTCAGAGGAAATTATATGAGATAAGTTTACAGTTTTACCACTCTTCAAATAGTTTTCTAGTCAATGGCTTGGTAAATATATCAGCTAATTGCTCAGAGGAAATTATATGAGATAAGTTTACAGTTTTATCGATATGATGCTGAATAAATTTCTTTGAAATTTCTATATGCTTTTTGCCTTTGCTTATTTTACCTTCTTTAGAACCTTTCAGCATGTGGATAGCAGATTGATTGTCTATGTAAAGAGTTGTTGGCTCCTCCGACTCTAGTATTCTGAGTTCAAGTCCGTTTTAAATCAGGATGGAATGTGACAATTTTAAGTAGCCTATGTTACCCCGAGTACTCTTCTTAACAACCACAAAAAATTTCATCAAAACCGGTTGAGCCGTTTTCTCGTGAAAAGAGGACGAAAACGAATCTATTAGGCCATTTTCTTCACGTTTTCGAACCACAATGCTTGATACAGCAGCTCTATATTCAGCCTCTGCGGTAGATGTAACAACTAAACGCTGTTTCTGAGCAAACCACAAAATTGGTCCTCCACGCATAATTAATACACCAGTAGTTGAACATTTACTTACAGGGTCTCCTCCAAAGTCTGAGTCTGAATAGGCTGTTAACTCTGATTCTCCATTGTAATTGATTCCTTGTGATTTTGATCCTTTGAGATATTGAAAGACACGTTTAACTGCTTTCATGTGACTTCTCATGGGGTTTGCATTGAACCTACTTAAATAGTTCACTGCGAAGGCTATGTCAGGTCTTGATATTGTTGATAAGTAAAGTAAACTACCAACCATTTCACGATAGTTATTATTCTTTTCAAGGGGTTTGTCATTGACAAAATTTTCCTTATTTGTCAAAAAACCTGGTTCCATAGGAGTATTAACAGTATTTATGTTTTCCAGTTTGAATTCTTTCAGTAATTTATCAACATACTTCTCTTGTGTTATAGATATATGCTTTCCATTTTTCTTGATGTCCATTCCAAGATAAGTAAATGAGTCTCCACATTCATTGTATGTAACTTCAAATTTTTCTTGCAACAGTTTAAGAACTTTGACCATTTCTGTTTGGTCCTCTGCTACAATTAATCCATCATCTACAAATAGAGTGATTATAATGGATCTCTCCTTATTGTAATAAACACACGGGTCATCATCTGTGTTAGTGAAATCAATAGATGTAAGAAAATTTGAGAACTTTGTGTTCCAATTCTTGGGGGCTTGTTTCAAACCATAAAGACTTTTCTTAAGTTTGCAAACTTTGCCAGAATTCAGTCGACGTCGATGGACGAGGTCGACTATGTGTGCACACAGCTTTAGGTACGTATTGGAGATAACTCACCCTTGAAATTGTTAAAGTTGAGTACGACTACAGGTAAAGTACCCTGGTACTCCCACAGGTATGTTTCGCTTACGAACAGTGGCTTCAGCCTTCTCTGCGTGTTGTTCACCATAACGAACCCACCAGCGAATAGCTTCTTGTTTAGTTTCTGGTGAAGGGGCAGCTCGTTACCTGGAAATCAAAATGTATTTTTTTTGAAGAGGTTTGACAGAGGGAACTGTAACTGCCAAGGTCATATCCTGAAAGAGAAGAGAGACTAGTGATAGTGACTAGAATCTTTAATAGATAGGTGTCATGCCTATCTCACGAACACGGAAAGTAAATAGAGACTTTTTGCAACCAAAATTAGTGTCCCGATGAGCGAACTTTTTAACGTAATTTGACAAAAACTCGTGTCTGCGCATGTGCAGAATTCAATTAACGTTAAAAAGTTCAGTTAACGGACGCTAATTCTGATTGCAAAAACCCTCTATTATATGTACTACTACTACAATTTATACGAAAAACAATAACAATATAACAAACCATCTTTGTCGACTTCAATGTCGAAAAACTTGACAATCATGTCGATGTTTCGCGGGTCGCTCAGGAATCGATATCCAGTCAGGTACAAAGGTCTCGACTGGGGCCTTCCAGAAGGCGCCAGTTTGTCGCCCAACTCCTTAAGGATGTAGGTTTTGTCGAACAAGGGCTTGGAGATATTCATGGCTTCACACTCTAGCTCTGACATCCGTTGACGGTAGAAACTGCCTGCAAAGGGAAAATTTGAGGTAGAGATCGTGGCATATCTTAGGCCAGCCACACACTGTCAGGTAGACCTGACGACAGGTACACCTGATTAGGTCTACCTGTTAGTGTGTTTGTTCATCAGTAGACTTGACAGACGGACTTTTTCAGGCGTTGTCATTGTCAGGTCTACCTGATAGTGTGTGTGCTCATCAGGTGTCAGGTCTACCTGATAGTGAGTGGCAGGCCTTGAAGATCACCGTTTGAAAAATCCGACACCTTGGAAAATCATTAAATCACCCACAAAGTCAGCAGCACTAGCATACGTATACGTAGAGTGGATCAGTGCTTTTGGTTGATATATTATATTGATAATGGTAATGTTGTGGTAAACGTCTTGGGCAAACAAGTGATGTTGGCTTTTCCCGGTCCCATGCATTCAGACTGGGTGAGGTTACTATGGTTGAAATCCCAGGGAATTTGAAAGGTAGAAAATAGTAAGAAGTTACTCGTAATTAGATTAAAAGGATGGCTTCTCAGAGACAACGAAAGTTACACTTGCAGTTCGTGTTTATTACCGAATTCTACCAACCACGATACCGAACGATCCCGACAAATCCCGATTGCCGATCTTTACCATTTCCATTGTCGATACACACGGGACAATCTCGAAACCAGTCGAGTAAATCGGTTCTGGTTGTCTCGAAGAAATGCAGCCTCCGAGGTGTACTCGATTTGGTTCCCAAGTTTTTGTTCGGTCCTGAAACCAAAGTCAGTTTCGTTAATCAAAGGGAGTGAAAATGACGTTTTCGCAGACGAACACAAAATCTT
>NW_007379668.1:21821-44284 GCF_000475195.1 Diaphorina citri | reverse complement strand
CGTATGCAAAACGATCCATGTAGAAAAATCAAGAAACCTGAATGTTGTAAAGAGAAGAAGATTCCTGCTAAACCATCTTCTGATGATAAACCGAATGGACCATGTGGGTAACTTTAGCGAAATATGAAGAAAATACAGAAATAATTAAAAAGAACAACTTAGTGACTCACGCTCAAAATTATCTGCCTTTATTGAGCATACATTTTATGGGGGGGGACCGTACGTATGGGTTACCACTCTAGTCTCTCTAGAACCCCACCTGGCTGAGTGGCCTGGAGCTTTGTCTAATTAAAAATGTACAAAGAACAATGTTACAGAATCGGAATCCTTGGAAATGTAAAGTACATACATAAGTAGGTAGTTATGTAGTGTTTATAGTATTTTGTGTTTATGTAGATTAAATAGGTAGGTACTTATGATCCAATGACAAAAATTAGTAAGAGGCTAACGGACAACCTTAAAACATTGTCCCAACTAAGTAAGTAATATAGGTATGTACTTAGGTACCTACGTAGTAAGGAAGAGGTGATTGTTTTTTTACTAGGTTTTTCATGCCAGTTTAATATTATCATAAGCTCTACTACCATCCACACGACCAAGTTCACATTACTTACCGTATACTCAAATTCTGAACACGCAATTCACACGACCAAATTTTTATGTAGGTATGTGAGAGTACAGTAGGTAGTAAAGTAAGTAAGAAAATAAAACCAAGATCCTTTCAGACTAAAATTCCCTTGAACAATGAACTCCCTAATGAGACTATTTAGTCCGGCGTCTCCCTTATGGCAAACCATGGCATCTTCTCTGAGAAACCCTCCGATTGGAAAACCAGGGTCCTTCAGTAGCGCCAGACAGCTCCATGTGGGATGTAGAAGTCAGACAGACGAAACAAAATCAGGAGGAGACGGTAAAAATGAGAATGAGGGAACGGATAAGAAAAAGCTTGGAGGAAGATCAAACAAAACCTCTGCCACTGGTAAAATTGACAATATCCCAGAAAGTGATATTACCAACACCCAAGACTCTGCTGAGAATCTTGGAAAGCTTCCATCAGGAGGAGACGGTAAAAATGAGAATGAGGGAACGGATAAGAAAAAGCTTGGAGGAAGATCAAACAAAACCTCTGCCACTGGTAAACTTGACAATATCCCAGAGGTTGATATTACCAACACCCAAGCCTCTGCTGAGAATCTTGGAAAGCTTCCTTCTGCAGAACGGAAGCAAGAATCGCCTCGCACGTCCATCGCCAACTTTCAAATCTACAAGAGCATCCCAAAAGATGTGGACGAGATATTTCTCAACCAGCATGAGAGATTCCGGTATCGGCGCCTCAATGAATTGTACAAGCGAGAACTAAATGAGGTGTTCCTTAAGGAGAAAGATAAGACGAGAGTAACACGTCCGGCGGATGTGAAGGAAAAGGGATCTAGTCCGGCGGATCGTAACAAACCAACACAGGTCCTGAACAAGAATGTTTTCTATGACGAGAAGTTGGATAGCATGGTGAAGAATCTCATCTCTGAAACGAAATCCGTTCTGACCAAAATGGCTGGGATCAGTCCACCTCCCTCCAGTGTTGCCAAGAACACTGTTATTCCCTCAATAAAACGATTTTATGAAATTAGGGAGCAAATCAAAATGGCTCATGACACGCACAATGCTCCCGCGAGTAAGTCCAGTGGTAGTGGAGGTGGAGGCTCATCGGATAATGCCAAGCCTCCAGCAAGTTATCATGGAGGAAGCAAAGGAGATTCTGGCCCTCCAGTTCATTCTGGAGACATAGTGGTTTCTCCTTATGTAGACAGCAAGGGTAATATTGACTATACGAAAGCGGTGGTCAAGTCTTCATCCCAAGGAGATGCTTCGGCTTCCAACATTCTCAAGAAACTCATTCAAGATCCTGTGAAACCTCTGCCGATATTTACAATCGGGGATTATCCTCTTCAGAAGGAAACCGTAGTGATTGGGGATAGGGTCACCAAAGCTGTCCCGGCAAAAACATCAACTATAGGTGATATACCTCATGCAAACAACCAAAGAATACGCCCGTCTGTAAAGATAAACCAAAAGCTAAAATCAGTCGTATGCAAAACGATCCATGTAGAAAAATAATCAAGAAACCTGAATGTTGTAAAGAGAAGAAGATTCCTGCTAAACCATCTGATGATAAACCGAATGGACCATGTGGGTAACTTTAGCGAAATATGAAGAAAATTCAGAAATAATTAAAAAGAACAACTTAGTGACTCACGCTCAAAATTATCTGCCTTTATTGAGCATACATTTTATGGGGGAGACCGTACTTATGGGTTACCACTGTTTTTCAGCTGTTCCTATACTAGGCAGTAGCCGGATAACGATCCATGTAGAAAAATCAAGAAACCTGAATGTTGTAAAGAGAAGAAGATTCCTGCTAAACCATCTGATGATAAACCGAATGGACCATGTGGGTAACTTTAGCGAAATATGAAGAAAATACAGAAATAATTAAAAAGAACAACTTTATTGGATTTATTTTTAGTGACTCACGCTCAAAATTATCTGCCTTTATTGATAGCCCTTTTTCAGGGGAGGATACATTTTATGGGGGGGACCGTACGTATGGGTTACCACTGTTTTTCAGCTGTTCCTATACTAGGCAGTAGCCGGATAGGGAAACGTTTTTGATTCACATTCTCGCAATCATTTGCTAATGGAGTCTCATTGGTAATATCATTCCCACTGTACGTATTCCATACAACACCCATATTACTGTCTCCTAGCTTGTCGATAATGATCAAGTCCCACCCTAACGCCCTCGCTATGACTAATGGAAAGGAAATTGAAAATGACGATCCACATTCTAGATAACTCTACTGCAGAAAATGCAAAACATAGAGGCCACAGGCACAGAGGTGCACTTTTCCTCATGTTTTAATTATAACATTTATAACACACTCGTTTGCAATATGTGTACAGGGCCGTATAGAATATAATAGAAATGTAAATTTCAGTAACTTCAAGGTCACCCAGCTATTATCCGGCATATAAATGTGTTATGTTGATCTATTTATAAAGTATCAATTTCAGTATAATTAATTAATTTTATTTATCTTTGATTCCAAGTGCTTACTTCTGCAGTTAGACTATGAAATTCTTTTCTTAGTATCTCAAGTTTGTAAGAGTTTCACTAGTTCGCACATGGTTAACAAGTTAGAGGATCCTCAAGTCTCAGAGATCTTTCCAGGAGAAGAACAATTACCTCTGAACCAAGGAAATCACATCAGCTAAAAACAATCTGATATAATAAAAACCTCCTAATGTTGCGCGGGCTATAAAATCCGAGGTTAATAAAGTGTAGCATTAGGCTTTCGATTCCATTAGAATTAACATGTTCATTAAACTTAAACGAGAGTAAAAAGATATACAAGTTAGTCATAAAGTAGCTCTCACTACAGGGTGTTTGAACAAATGTTAAAATTAGCCTCGGTTTTTTCGTTGTCCAAATAGTTCTAGACCACCCGGTATTAACTAAACTCAATCATGAGTATCATCAACGCTTTGTTTTAGAACAGATACTCTCAGTTGTTGAAAGATAAAAGCGGATCTCTTTTTTAATTCATTGTGAAATGTCGTAAAGTGAAACACATTTGGGGTTTATTGTTTATTGGGTCGGGTTTTATGGTGATGAAGACAATTGAGAGTTTTATGATTTACAAATGTCAGGACAGTCAGGCTAAGGAATGTTGAAGTTGAGTAAAGATTTCGTTTGTTTTGTTGTCATTGGATCAAGAATGAAGATTTGTCAGATATTTCGATTCAAACTGTCTCTTGATTCAATGACAGATAAATGACAAATCATATGGAAAACAAATAAAATTGTTTTTAATAATCGTAAAAACATTGAAACTGTATTCAAAGTTTAGTAAGTAAGTACACAGGGGTGCTCTACTATCTCCAAGTTACTGAGTCAAATGTCAGGACAGTCAGGCTAAGGAATGTTGAAGTTGAGTAAAGATTTCGTTTGTTTTGTTGTCATTGGATCAAGAATGAAGATTTATCAGATATTTCGATTCACACTGTCTCTTGATTCAATGGCAGATAAATGAAAAATCATATGGAAAACAAATAAAATTGTTTTTAATAATCGTAAAAACATTGAAACTATGAAGATTTGTCAGATATTTCGATTCAAACTGTCTCTTGATTCAATGACAGATAAATGAAAAATCATATGGAAAACAAATAAAATTGTATTCAGAGTTTAGTAAGTACACAGGGTATTCTGTATTCAAAGTTTAGTAAGTACACAGGGGTGCTCTATAACTATCTCCAGGTTACTGAGTGCACCTCGGACAAGCCTGCAATGATATCCTAGTCGGTCACCCGTCCAAGTAGCAACCCCAACGTTGCTTAACATGGGAGTTCCATAGTTCGCTGAAGTTCTACATTTCATCCCTGTAATATCTTGAGTGCACCTCGGACAAGCCTGCAATGATATCCTAGTCGGTCACCCGTCCAAGTAGCAACCCCAACGTTGCTTAACATGGGAGTTCCACAGTTCGCTGAAGTTCTACATTTCATCCCTGTAATATCTCTTCTTTTTGTTTTCTCTTCAGGTGACAAGACACACCACACTCCCTCTGTCATCAGATGACAGCAACTACATCTATGGGAGTGACTCGCTCAGCGAAGGAGGGGAAGTGGACTCCAAATTCCTCCCTCCCCTCCTGCCCATGGCTCCGGTAGGAACTACATCTATGGGAGTGACTCGCTCAGCGAAGGAGGGGAAGTGGACTCCAAGTTCCTCCCTCCCCTCCTGCCCATGGCTCCGGTGGCATCTCAGTTTATGTCATCATCAACTAGTCTTAGTCTAAATGATATATTCATCGCTGTGAAAACCACAAACTACATCTATGGGAGTGACTCTCTCAGCGAAGGAGGGGAAGTGGACTCCAAGTTCCTCCCTCCCCTCCTGCCCATGGCTCCGGTGGGATCTCAGTTTATGTCGTCATCAACTAGTCTTAGTCTAAATGATATATTCATCGCTGTGAAAACCACGGTGAATTATCACAAGACACGATTACCTCCCATCATCAATACCTGGTTCCAGCTGGCCAAAAATCAGGTGAGATATTGAATATTTCGTTTCGGAACTCGAGAGATTCAAGAAAGTGGGAATAGGCACATGAGGATCATTTCCTGTCACAATTTCCTCGTCAATTGAAGCCGACCAAGAAGTATTTAATTTCATAGCTACAAAAAGTTGGCGTTCTCTTTTGTAGCAACGGAACAAAATTCTTCAACTTGAATGGCCTGTGTATGTGGTTGCCTATCCCGTAGACTTTTCTTCGGATCATTTCCTGTCACAATTTCCTCGTCAATTGAAGCCGACCAAGAAGTATTTAATTTCATAGCTACAAAAAGTTGGCGTTCTCTTTTGTAGCAACGGAACAAAATTCTTCAACTTGAATGGCCTGTGTATGTGGTTGCCTATCCCGTAGACTTTTCTTTAAAAAGTTGGCGTTCTCTTTGGTAGCAACAGAACAAAAAAATTCTTCAACTTGAATGGCCTGTGTATGTGGTTGCCTATCCCGTAGACTTTTCTTCATCAGTCATCAACTCTTTTTAGAGCGATCAGTGTGTGAAATGTGAACTGTGAAATGTGAATGAGTGAATGGATCTCGTTCTTATAATATAAGATATAAAACACATGTATTAATATGTATTTCTGGGGAGCGACACAGAGTGAAATAGTATCAGCATGTCATTATTGATATTAATTATGTTAGACCACTCTACAAATTATGTCTAGTAGGTACTGATACTAATAATTGTGTTTACACAGCAGCTCAAGGGGAAGTATTTTCTCTTTTCACGTTTATACTACGGGAATCGGCAACCACAGTCATGGTCATGATTCATGATGATGAAGCATTTGGTTTTACTTGAAAAAAGCTTCAAAACCGTCGTTAAAACCTTAAACAAATAATAAATTATAGAGTCACCTGCAAGAATTCCTAGGAAAGGGTTGAACATATCTGGAACCTTAGGAGGAACTAACACATGGCAACCCATATGATGATTATATTTTCATATTGCCTGGAAGAAAACCATGTTTGTTCAGCAATTAATATAGGTGTGAATACGGGGGGTATGTTGCCAATGTCGGTATTTCTATTTTTATCCATTTTCCAACAAAGACATGAATGCTAAAAACTCATATAACTTGGGCCCAAACTTCATATACACATTACGGATTGATCTAATGATAAATACGCCAATTTTATTGAAAATGGACTAATCCTTCGAGAGTTAATAGTGGACAAAACAGACAGACAAACAAACAAAAAAAAAAACCGAGAAATGGGTGGAAACATCCGTTTTGGGGTCCCCTGATTCCAAAAAAGTGGTTTTTAGCCCATGGTCTGTACGTTACGTACGTACGAAAAAGTAGAAAATTGTGAACAAAATATCTCAAGAACGGTTTGTCGTAGAGAAATGAAATTTGGTATGCTATTCCGGTATGGTCCAAGGACGCGACTGTAACAATTTGGTAAAAATCGGATAGTCACCCATCCAGATATCAACCAAAGTAATTGTTACTTAACCCTCATTTCGGGGGAAATCGGATAATCACCCATCCAGATATTAACCAAAGTAATTGTTGCTTAACCCTCATTTCGTGGAAAATGTTGAAAAGGTTGGGTTAGAACTGTCCGACTTACAGTTGAGAAGTTTAATGTAATAGAAAGTCGTGTGATGTTCACACCAGATTTTTTTAGTACTAATAATTGTGTTTACACAGCAGCTCAAGGGGTAGTATTTTCTCTTTTCACGTTTATACTACGGGAATCGGCAACCACAGTCATGATGATGAAGCATTTGGTTTCACTTGAAAAAAGCTTCAAAACCGTCGTTGAAACCTTAAACAAATAATAAATTATAGAGTCACCTGCAAGAATTCCTAGGAAAGGGTTGAACATATTTGGAACCTTAGGAGGAACTAACACATGGGAACCCATATGATGATTATATTTTCATATTGCCTGGTGTAGAGGGACCTGGGAACATAGGAAGAGAATGAGAGCGATCTGAGCGCAGGAAATGAAAAATTAATACTCGTTCGGTCTAGGAACAAATTTACATACTGCATGGTTGAGAATTCCTAGGAAAGGGTTGAACATATCTGGAACCTTAGGAGGAACTAACACATGGGAACCCATATGATGATTATATTTTCATATTGCCTGGAATAGAGGGACCTGGGAACATAGGAAGAGAATGAGAGCGATCTGAGCGCAGGAAATGAAAAATTAATACTCGTTCGGTCTAGGGACAAATTTACATACTGCATGGTTATATTGTGACTAATAAATTGAAATTAATTAGAACAATAATGATACAATGGTGACGCACATATCCTCTTGTTCTCTTTGGTACTCACTATTCTATACTCTATACTAGTCTATACTCAGACTGTTTGACATAACATCCTCGGGACTGCAAGCTCATGTTGAACGTTGAAGTGTTGAGAATTAAATTTCACTCGAGGGCCTGTGAGTCATTTCTTTTTTACCACAAATACTTGGTGACGTGTATAGTAAGTAGGTACTTGATGGTATCCTGAAGTTAAACATATGGCCAGGAAACTGAAATTCTGTATGAGTGGAGCGAGCGACTTTGCTTCGGTCCAAATGAAGTTTTCGTTGAAGTGTTTGTCACTTTCTAAGCATGCTCCGATATTGTTCCGGCCAAGTCTCCCAACGTTCTCAGATCTGACAAACGCTTTAGCCACAAACGGATTGTAGCTCCCGACGTTTGTAAGTATCGTATGTTTAATAGAATTGGGTAATGTTTAGGCTTGTTCAACTCACACGATGCCTCCGAGTCACTTAATTCTTAATTCTCTGGTCGTGGTCACTTAATTAATAACAATCAAACTGTTTATACTGCTTCATACCACATGGCCCTACTGCTTACATGCACCCATATTACTGTCTCCTAGCTTGTCGATAATGATCAAGTCCCACCCTAACGCCCTCGCTATGACTAATGGAAAGGAAATTGAAAACGACGATCCACATTCTAGATAATAACTCTACTGCAGAAAATGCAAAACATAGAGACCACAGCCACAGAGGTGCACTTTTCCTCATGTTTTAATTATAACACACTCGTTTGCAATATGTGTACAGGGCTTTATAGAATATTTAATAGAAAAGAGAACAGTTTCCTTCTGAAGTGACGACGCACCTACAGTTTCCATGATGCAAGTAGGTAGTTTGACACGGTGTTTACTACAGTACTACTTGCGTACTAAATTTTCAGGTAGACAGTACTACTTACGTACTAAAGATGTACTACTTGCGTACTGGAAAAAAACAGGTAGACTGGGGAAAAATACCTCTCAAAATTTGGTTTCACAGAATAAATCCCTTATTATATCCCACGAAATAATTCTAGAAGGCGAAAAAAACTTTCGCATATGATCAATTGATCAACTTCCTTTGAATGATAGGGTTAGGTAGCACGTGAAAAGAACTTTCACAAATGGTCAACTTTCTGGGAATGATAGGGTTAGGTAGCACGCGAAAAGAACTTTCACAAATGATCAACTTTCTGGGAATGATAGGGTTAGGTAGTACAACAACTTTTTGTGTGTTATTGGGTTTAGTATAGGGTTAGAAAACATATAAAAAGGACTTCCTAATTATTTGAGCAAAATTAGGAAAACAGGGGAATGTTTTTGTCCCATGTTAATAAAAAAAAATCCCTCAACCTTTTGAAAAATAAACAAAAAAGACCCAGTACGCAAGTCGGACATCTTTTTTTCATTTTAGTACGCAAATCCGTTTGACACACTGTCGTAGTGATCCAAATACAAAATCTGTTGTAGATTGTAGACAGTTTATTTGGTGACATCAGTCACGTGCGATCAGGATGCCTTGGAATTACAGTGTGTACCTCAAGTTTTGGCTTGAGTGCAACTTGATGGTTTGGAATGACAGACTGTTCCTCAAATTCTGCCTGTGTACTGCTTGGTCTTCTTCTTCTTTGAGTGCCTATCCGTTCCGAAGGTTGGCGATCATTGCTATTCTTATCTTGTTTGTAGCCTGCTTGATGCTTTTGATTAATTTTGTATTGATTAAATGTAAAGTAGATTGATTAAATCATTTTGTTCTGGTGATTGGAAGTTTAGACTCATTAAGGAATCTGCGTTGTCTACTTTTCTCCTTTGTGCTCCGCAAAATTATGTTGTTAAAAGCTTCTTGATGAACTAATCAACATGCCCGCAATCAGGACAGGAATTTCTAATCCTCTATTGCAGATTATCTTACCTATTGATACTACAACCATTATACTGTACATATGTATATCGTATTTCGTATATTTACTTAGCTATGTTGGTATTTTGTGTTGAGAGTGAAGTAATGTGATAGCGCTGAGGTAGGTACACAGACCATGTGGTGTCAAGGTATTTGATATTGTAGCTCTGTGTGTTGTGTCATGCTAAGCATTTCTAACATTGGTTTCTACTTCTTCTTTACATTGTTCTGTGTTTCTATTACCCCTCGCTAAATATTTCTGGTGTTGAATATGACTTCAATAGTCCAACACCATTACCTTCTGTTTATAAAATAAATAACTGTGTCAAGTTGTCAACCCAATCATTTCAATATGAATATAAATAACTCCCAGTGCTTGGTTTTCGTTGGTGACACTTTGAAAGTTCCCATGGTAGTTATGCTGCTTTGTGCTCCGCAAAATTATGTTGTTAAAAGCTTCTTGATGAACTAATCAACATGCCCGCAATCAGGACAGGAATTTCTAATCCTCTTTTGCAGATTATCTTATTGATACTACAACCATTATACTGTACATGTACATATGTATATTGTATAGTGCCCGCAATCAGGACAGGAATTTCTAATCCTCTATTGCAGATTATCTTATTTTGATACTACAACCATTATACTGTACATATGTATATTGTATAGTTACTTAGCTATGTTGGTATTTTGTGTTGAGAGTTTGAGAGTGAAGTAATGTGATAGCGCTGAGGTAGGTACACAGACCATGTGGTGTCAAGGTATTTGATATTGTAGCTCTGTGTGTTGTGTCATGCTAAGCATTTCTAACATTGGTTTCTACTTCTTCTTTACATTGTTCTGTGTTTCTATTACCCCTCGCTAAATATTTCTGGTGTTGAATATGACATCAATAGTCCAACGCCATTACCTTCTGTTTATAAAATAAATAACTGTGTCAAGTTGTCGGCGAATTGAATTGTAGAATAGAATGGGAAAGTTACTACCCTAACAACATGGATGGTTGGGGAATCGTAGGGTAACGGTAGTGTTCGTTAGGAAATGGTTGTTTGAGATGCCGACAATGTCCCAAAGTTTAGGAAGTGTTATTTTCCAACCGTTGGCCAACCACTTCTTTAACCACGTTGCCCTAACAACTATCTGCCGACCGTTAGCCAACCACTTTTTACCCACTTTGGGATGCCAACTCAATGTGTCCTTAGGGAAGCGGTGATATTATATTCAAAGTCCTGTTAGCCTTTGTTCGGAACTTTGCTTCGAGTCTGAAGCGAGAGCATGTAATAGATGGGACTAACTTGTTGGCCATCATACCAAGTTCCCTGCATCTGTGCCCGCAATCAGGACAGGAATTTCTAATCCTCTATTGCAGATTATCTTATTTTGATACTACAACCATTATACTGTACATATGTATATCGTATATTTACTTAGCTATGTTGGTATTTTGTGTTGAGAGTGAAGTAATGTGATAGCGCTGAGGTAGGTACACAGACCATGTGGTGTCAGGTATTTGATATTGTAGCTCTGTGTGTTTTGTACTACCTTTACGATCCTACCTCGTCAGTCCAAATAATAACACACTAAGTAATTGTAGACACGTATCTAATTATAACATAAAAATCATAATGTTTAAAATAGATAAACTCTACATATAGCCTCAAACCAAACCCTTTATTCTGATGCATTATAATAATTTTCAATATCAATAATTATTTGGGTCCTATAATTTATTGTAATTATCTTAATTTGACCATATCGATTATGATTGGGAATTATTCGGTTTAGGCATCTACATATATCTTTCTGCCCGCTGAACTTATAGTCTTCATTGCATCTACTGCTTAGGAACTCCGCCCCCAAAATTAATTCGCACAAAAATATAGTAGTTACACATACCTCTCTGTACGCTCACTACGAGATGTTTCCAAAGTTTCGAGACATTTAGAAATTTGTTGTCCGCCCCCAAAATTAATTCGCACAGAAATATAGTAGTTACACATACCTCTCTGTACGCTCACTACGGGATGTTTCCAAAGTTTCGAGGCATTTAGAAATTTGTTGATAATGAGTGCAACTCCTGAAGGAGATCGAAGAACTCTTTTGTATCATGATCAACTTTGAGTGGAGGTGTCTTCAAATCTCAACTATTTCTTAACATGATGAGATGTGATTAAATTAGAGCTTTATTTCTTTATTCTGAATTTGAGTGGAGGTGTCTTCAAATCTCAACTATTTCTTAACATGATTAGATGTGATTAAATTAGAGCTTTATTTCTTTATTCTGAATATTTTCCGTGTTTAGTCTGTGATTTGTATTGTAATAATGCGTCCAATGTACAAGTAGGTACTGTACTTACAGGGATAATGAAGAATGTGCTAGTTTGGTAAAGAATGAATGGTAATTAAATTAGAGCTTTATTTCTTTATTCTGAATATTTTACGTGTTTAGTCTGTGATTTGTATTGTAATAATGCGTCCAATGCACAAGTAGGTACTGTACTTACAGGGATAATGAAGAATGTGCTAGTTTGGTAAAGAATAAAATAATAAAAATTGTTATTATGGGTAGTTTGGTGGGTTGATTCATCCTGTAGAAGAGTTTGCATTAATGTTGTTGTGGTTTTTATATCAAACTTGGCGCTCTTATACAAATTAGAAAATAAAATGTTCAGGGTGAAACATAAATAGAGTTGGAAAAACAAAAGTTAAAAAGAAAAACCCAATCATTTCAATATGAATATAAATAACTCCCAGTGCTTGGTTTTCGTTGGTGACACTTTGAAAGTTCCCATGGTAGTTATGCTGTTGCTTCCAGTTTATTTGGTGTCAATCCAGAGGTTGTTAAATGTAAATGTACCATTTGCAGCAGTGACTACAGGCATTTCATGCATACTTGAAACAAAACTTTGGAAGTAACTTTTGGGTAGGGCCCATTTAAGGAAACTTATAGGTTGACCTATATGTATGTCAACCGTGTATGTATGTTTTTCATTATAGGTAAATGTAAATTTCAGTAACTTCAAGGTCACCCAGCTGTTATCCGGCATATAAATGTGTTATGTTGATCTATTTATAAAGTATCAATTTCAGTATAATTAATTTTATTTGTCTTTGATTCCAAGTGCTTACTTCTGCAGTTAGACTATGAAATTCTTTTCTTAGTATCTCAAGTTTGTAAGAGTTTCACTAGTTCGCACATGGTTAACAAGTTAGAGGATCCTCAAGTCTCAGAGATCTTTCCAGGAGAAGAACAATTACCTCTGAACCAAGGAAATCACATCAGCTAAAAACAATCTGATATAATAAAAACCTCCTAATGTTGCGCGGGCTATAAAATCCGAGGTTAATAAAGTGTAGCGTTAGGCTTTCGATTCCATTAGAATTAACATGTTCATTAAACTTAAACGAGAGTAAAAGGATATACCAGTTAGTCATAAAGTAGCTCTCACTAAGTACAGGGTGTTTGAACAAATGTTAAAATTAGCCTCCGAAATCACATCAGCTAAAAACAATCTGATATAATAAAAACCTCCTAATGTTGCGCGGGCTATAAAATCCGAGGTTAATAAAGTGTAGCGTTAGGCTTTCGATTCCATTAGAATTAACATGTTCATTAAACTTAAACGAGAGTAAAAAGATATACCAGTTAGTCATAAAGTAGCTCTCACTAAGTACAGGGTGTTTGAACAAATGTTAAAATTAGCCTCGGTTATTTCGTTGTCCAAATAGTTCTAGACCACCCGGTATTAACCAAACTCAATCATGAGTATCATCAACGCTTTGTTTCAGAACAGATACTCTCAGTTGTTGAAAGATAAAAGCGGATCTCTTTTTTAATTCATTGTGAAATGTCGTAAAGTAGTCCAAATAGTTCTAGACCACCCGGTATTAACCAAACTCAATCATGAGTATCATCAACGCTTTGTTTCAGAACAGATACTCTCAGTTGATGAAAGATAAAAGCGGATCTCTTTTTTAATTCATTGTGAAATGACGTAAAGTGAAACACATTTGGGGTTTATGGTTTATTGGGTCGGGTTTTATGGTGATGAAGACAATTGAGAGTTTTATGATTTACAAATGTCAGGACAGTCAGGCTAAGGAATGTTGAAGTTGAGTAAAGATTTCGTTTGTTTTGTTGTCATTGGATCAAGAATGAAGATTTGTCAGATATTTCGATTCAAACTGTCTCTTGATTCAATGACAGATAAATGACAAATCATATGGAAAACAAATAAAATTGTTTTTAATAATCGTAAAAACATTGAAACTGTATTCAAAGTTTAGTAAGTAAGTACACAGGGGTGCTCTACTATCTCCAAGTTACTGAGTGCACCTCGGACAAGCCTGCAATGATATCCTAGTCGGTCACCCGTCCAAGTAGCAACCCCAACGTTGCTTAACATGGGAGTTCCACAGTTCGCTGAAGTTCTACATTTCATCCCTGTAATATCTCTTCTTTTTGTTTTCTCTTCAGGTGACAAGGCACACCACACTCCCTCTGTCATCAGATGACAGCAACTACATCTATGGGAGTGACTCGCTCAGCGAAGGAGGGGAAGTGGACTCCAATTGCCTACTGCCTTACTGTACATGACTGTACATATGTACATGGGGAGTTTTATTTCAGGCAGGTCCCCTTGCCTACTGCCTTACTGTACATGACTGTACATATGTACATGGGGAGGTTTATTTCAGGCAGGCCCCCTTGCCTACTGCCTTACTGTACATGACTGTACATACATATGTACATGGGGAGTTTTATTTCAGGCAGGCCCCCTTGCCTACTGCCTTACTGTACATGACTGTACATACATATGTACATGGGGAGTTTTATTTCAGGCAGGCCCCCTTGCCTACTGCCTTACTGTACATGACTGTACATACATATGTACATGGGGAGTTTTATTTCAGGCAGGTCCCCTTGCCTACTGCCTTACTGTACATGACTGTACATACATATGTACATGGGGAGTTTTATTTCAGGCAGGTCCCCTTGCCTACTGCCTTACTGTACATGACTGTACATACATATGTACATGGGGAGTTTTATTTCAGGCAGGTCCCCTTGCCTACTGCCTTACTGTACATGACTGTACATACATATGTACATGGGGAGTTTTATTTCAGGCAGGTCCCCTTGCCTACTGCCTTACTGTACATGACTGTACATACATATGTACATGGGGAGTTTTATTTCAGGCAGGTCCCCTTGCCTACTGCCTTACTGTACATGACTGTACATACATATGTACATGGGGAGTTTTATTTCAGGCAGGCCCCCTTGCCTACTGCCTATGTCATAATCGAGGAAAGTAAGTCATAATCGGGAGAATGAAGTCATATTCGGGTGATGGGTACCTACGTACCTACACAATACACATACTACAGGAGTAGTTCGTTGTATACAATGTTTTTTACGTAGGCCACTCCTGCGTGAACTCTGTTCTCAGGCACAAGAACAACGATGTCTTGAGGTGACCTCACTCGACTGAGCAAGACATACAACTGACCGTGGGTGAAGCAGTCTGTCCGCAAATCGACTCCCACGTAATCAATTGTCTGCCCTTGGCTCTTGTGGCCAGACATGGCATACGCCAACATAAGCGGGAACTGTCGGCGTGAGATCCGGAGTGGAGACCCTTCAACCATGGCAAACTTGAATATTATTCTAGGAATACCATAGAGTTGATTTCCACCCGGCATCCGTACAGTGATGAGGCGGGGACTGATGGCAGTGACGATTACCTTGGTACCATTGACCAATCCGTCCGCGATGTTCAGATTCCTCATGATGAGACATACAGAGCCGATCCTAAGACGTAAAATTCTCTGGTCGTGGTCACTTAATTAATAACAATCAAACTGTTTATACTGCTTCATACCACATGGCCCTACTGCTTACATGGGAGCAATTCCGGAGCATTCATATTAGATGTCATGGTATTGTTACCAGAGGCTTTGTAATGATCTGAATGAATGTTGTTAATAGAGTTAGCATTGTAGCGAATATGTTTTGATGTCCTCATTTCAATTTCATTTGGGTATGGTACATTTATTTATATCACTGGAAGCAATGGGTTTGTTGTTGAATGTATTTGGATCTGAATGAATGTTGTTAATAGAGTTAGCATTGTAGCGAATATGTTTTGATGTCCTCATTTCAATTTCATTTGGGTATGGTACATTCATTTATATCACTGGAAGCAATGGGTTTGTTATTGAATGTATTTGTTTGTTTGTTTTGAGTCATAAGTTAGACTCTGTTAGACTTTTAAAGATTCGAGTAGGTATAGTAGATGGATCTTTTTCAGTGTTCTGCCTGGCTTTTTTTGCCTAGTTGTTGACAAGTTTTGTCAAATTTCCCAAGATAGCGATACCAATTGAAGAATACACACCTTACTCTTTGTTCTACATATTACTCCGGAAAATGGGAAAGAGTTTTTCTCATTTCAATACATCAGTTCAGTTCAGGTTTAAGGAATCTGATATCTCATGAAAGATCTTGATAATGACCTCAGTTGATATTTGATGTTCAGAAGATGTAACGTTACACTGAAGACAATCCTCTCTTCCATCGTCCAGTAACAAAAACTTGCACGGAGAATAACAAAAAACACTCTCAGCATGCGACAGGACCATTTTTTCCTTCTTCCTTTCTATTAGCTCTTTCATGACAAACTCTAATAAAGAATAAAGAAGAGCTACACAAAAAAGTAATAAAAAAATACCCAATAATAATTATGATGAAGAAGCATGTTATGTAGCAGAGCATAGGACCTTGATACAGAAGTGTGACATGATGTCCTCTTCACTCATCTGGTAGACAAGTCACGGTGACTGCCAGTCGAGAGGTTGATGGTTCAAATTCCGAGACAAATAATTTTATTTTATGCAGTTTATTTTCGCTTTTCGAATTTCGTCAGCTTCATCTCGCAAGGATCAGAGACAATCTCATCGCTATACGACGTTGAATGTATCAGTTTCCGATGGATCATTGAAGTTCAACCTTTTCTTTCCTATTCATCAAATCAATCATTTGCTAATGGAGTCTCATTGGTAATATCATTCCCACTGTACGTATTCCATACAACACCCATATTACTGTCTCCTAGCTTGTTGATAATGATCAAGTCCCACCCTAACGCCCTCGCTATGACTAATGGAAAGGAAATTGAAAATGACGATCCACATTCTAGATAACTCTACTGCAGAAAATGCAAAACATAGAGGCCACAGCCACAAAGGTGCACTTTTCCTCATGTTTTAATTATAACACACTCGTTTGCAATATGTGTACAGGGCCGTATAGAATATAATAGAAAAGAGAATAGTTTCCTTCTGAAGTGAGGACGCACCTACAGTTTCCATGATGCAAGTAGGTAGTTTGACACGGTGTTTACTACTTGCGTACTAAATTTTCAGGTAGACAGTACCTACTACTTACGTACTAAAGATGTACTACTTGCGTACTGGAAAAAAAAAAACAGGTAGACTGGGGAAAAATACCTCTCAAAATTTGGTTTCACAGAATAAATCCCTTATTACCGTCTGTAAAGATAAACCAAAAGCTAAAATCAGTCGTATGCAAAACGATCCATGTAGAAAAATCAAGAAACCTGAATGTTGTAAAGAGGAGAAGATTCCTGCTAAACCATCTGATGATAAACCGAATGGACCATGTGGGTAACTTTAGCGAAATATGAAGAAAATAAAGAACAAGGGGGGGGGGACCGTACGTATGGGTTACCATTACCACTGTTTTTCAGCTGTTCCTATACTAGGCAGTAGCTGGACAGGGAAACGTTTTTGATTCACATTCTCGCAATCATTTGCTAATGGAGTCTCATTGGTAATATCATTCCCACTGTACGTATTCCATACAACACCCATATTTTCTACACTGTACTCATATTTCAAACGCGCCAGGATGTCATTCAAACACCAGATGTAAGTACTTACCTATCCTACTTATGATTACCTACCTAGTAATAAAACAATCAAGAATGGAGTTATTCTTCAGTGTTCAAAGGTCTGTAAATTGTAAACAAACTTCTAGAATTACCTAGAGAGAACACAGAAGAATTGTTTGTCCTACGGACCTGACTGTCTACTTGCTAACACCTTTCTACTATGACAATACCTAGTCTAACTTGTATTGTTGACCAGCATTGAGTTTGCTGAGGGATATATTATTATATGTTCTGGGTCTAAAAACTCATTGTTGAAATGAATACGGACCCCGGCACAAATGGAGTTCTACACTGTACTCATATTTCAAACGCGCCAGGATGTCATTCAAACACCAGATGTAAGTACTTACCTATCCTACTTATGATTACCTAGTAATAAAACAATCAAGAATGGAGTTATTCTTCAGTGTTCAAAGGTCTGTATATTGTAAACAAACTTCTAGAATTACCTAGGGAGAACACAGAAGAATTGTTTGTGCTACGGACCTGACTGTCTACTTGCTAACATAGTCTAACTTGTATTGTTGATTGTTGACCAGCATTGAGTTTGCTGAGGGATATATTATATGTTCTGGTCTAAAAACTCATTGTTGAAATGAATATGGACTCCAGCACAAATGGAGAGACTTGAAAAACTTTGGAAAACACCCAAACTTTAACTAACATGGAGTTGAAGTTAAAGACCCATGGTTTGCAATCTATGGCTGTAGATTTTTTTTTTCCAAAAATAAATTATCTTGAGTTCTATTCTCAAACTACTTATTTTGTGTCTGGGACTACAAGTTCATGTTGAAAATATAATTGTTGTCCCTCTAAACATGCTTAGAAACTGTCCCGAACAGTCCCCAAGTATGCTCAGAGAACAACAATCATTTTAATGTGAATCTGCAGTATCAACAAGACATGTATCTACTTATCAATCAAATCAATAATGCAAGGCACAACATGGAATAATGTTATTCTGCATTAATAAATGACATGCTTACATTACTTAGGTACCTACTTCATAAAATCCATGACTTGATTAAAAAAACTTACCTTGCTAAAGACAGAAATTTTGCTTACGAATAGTCCCCAAGTATGCTCAGAGAACAACAATCATTTTAATGTGAATCTGCAGTATCAACAAGACATCTAGTATCTACTTATCAACCAAATCAATAATGCAAGGCACAACATGAAATAATGTTATTCTGCATTAATAAATGACATGCTTACATTAGGTACCTACTTCATAAAATCCATGACTTGATTAAAAAAACTTACCTTGCTAAAGACAGAAATTTTGCTTGAAAAAAAAGGTACATGCAACTGAAATAGGTTGGTAGAAAAATCATCTTGGATATGTAAACAACAGAGATTGACCTGCTTATATTTATATCATCACCTGTCTACTCTGGTTTAAGATAAGATGTGAACCCCTCTCATTCTATTGAGTGAAAAATGTCTACACAGGTTGGTTTCTTAGCTATGAAGGGGTTGAAAAATGAAATTTGTAGATTTTCGTTAGGGTACATGTGTATTGTGCTCCTTACTTGCTTAAGTTCTAGGACATCGTAGTAAACTGAAGCTATGAAATTTCAAATTACCTACTTAGGGTAGGTAAGCAGTTAATTACCTACCTATGTACATGCACTTTTCCTCATGTTTTAATTATAACACACTCGTTTGCAATATGTGTACAGGGCTTTATAGAATATTTAATAGAAAAGAGAACAGTAAAACAGTTTCCTTCTGGAGTGACGACGCACCTACAGTTTCCATGATGGAAGTAGGTAGTTTCACACTGTGTTTACTACTTGCGTACTAAATTTTCAGGTAGACAGTACTACTTGCGTACTGGAAAAAAACAGGTAGACTGGGGAAAAATACCTCTCAAAATTTGGTCCCACAGAATAAATCCCTTATTATATCCCACGAAATAATTCTAGAAGGCGAAAAAAACTTTCGCAAATGATCAACTTCCTTTGAATGATAGGGTTAGGTTGTTAGGTAGCACGTGAAAAGAACTTTCACAAATGGTCAACTTTCTGGGAATGATAGGGTTAGGTAGCACGTGAAAAGAACTTTCACAAATGGTCAACTTTCTGGGAATGATAGGGTTAGGTAGCATGCGAAAAGAACTTTCACAAATGATCAACTTTCTGGGAATGATAGGATTAAGTAGGTAGTACACAACAAGATCTTTCATAAATGATCAACTTTTTGTGTGTTATTGGGTTTAGTATAGGGTTAGAAAACATATAAAAAGGACTTCCTAATTATTTGAGCAAAATTAGGAAAACAGGGGAATGTTTTTGTCCCATGTTAATAAAAATAAAAAATCCCTCAACCTTTTGAAAAATAAACAAAAAAGACCCAGTACGCAAGTCGGACATCTTTTTTTTCATTTTAGTAGGTACCCGCTATGACTAATGGAAAGGAAATTGAAAATGACGATCCACATTCTAGATAACTCTACTGCAGAAAATGCAAAACATAGAGGCCACAGGCACAGAGGTGCACTTTTCCTCATGTTTTAATTATAACATTTATAACACACTCGTTTGCAATATGTGTACAGGGCCGTATAGAATATAATAGAAATGTAAATTTCAGTAACTTCAAGGTCACCCAGCTATTATCCGGCATATAAATGTGTTATGTTGATCTATTTATAAAGTATCAATTTCAGTATAATTAATTAATTTTATTTACAGTTTATTTGGTGTCAATCCAGAGGTTGTTAAATGTAAATGTACCATTTGCAGCAGTGACTACAGGCATTTCATGCATACTTGAAACGAAACTTTGGAAGTAACTTTTGGTTAGGGCCCATTTAAGGAAACTTATAGGTTGACCTATATGTATGTCAACCCTGTATGTATGTTTTTCATTATAGGTAAATGTAAATTTCAGTAACTTCAAGGTCACCCAGCTGTTATCCAGCATATAAATGTGTTATGTTGAT
This sequence comes from Diaphorina citri, assembly GCF_000475195.1. Taxonomy (NCBI): domain Eukaryota; kingdom Metazoa; phylum Arthropoda; class Insecta; order Hemiptera; family Psyllidae; genus Diaphorina; species Diaphorina citri. The sequence continues at coordinate 24,047 of NW_007379668.1, read as the reverse complement.
CTATTTATAATGTATCAACTTCAGTATAATTAATTTTATTTATCTTTGATTCCAAGTGCTTACTTCTGCAGTTACTTAGACTATGAAATTCTTTTCACCCACGGGAAGTACTGTACATGACTTTGCATAATATGTACATGGGGAGTTTTATTTCAGGCAGGCCCCCTTGCCTACTGCCTTACTGTATATCTATATATACATTGGGGAGTTTTATTTTAGGCAGGTCCCCTTGCCTACTGCCTTACTGTACATATATGTACATGGGGAGTTTTATTTCAGGCAGGCCCCCTTGCCTACTGCCTTACTGTACATATGTACATGGGGAGTTTTATTTCAGGCAGGCCCCCTTGCCTACTGCCTTACTGTACATGACTGTACATATGTACATGGGGAGTTTTATTTTAGGCAGGTCCCCTTGCCTACTGCCTTACTGTACATGACTGTACATATGTACATGGGGAGTTTTATTTCAGGCAGGCCCCCTTGCCTACTGCCTTGCTGTACATGACTGTACATATGTACATGGGGAGTTTTATTTCTGGCAGGCCCCCTTGCCTACTGCCTATGTCATAATCGAGGAAAGTAAGTCATAATCGGGAGAATGAAGTCATAATCGGGTGATGGGTATGTGTAGCACATACTACAGGAGTGAGGACACGGAAAGTAAGTAAGTACTACAGGAGTAGTTCGTCGTACACGATGTTCTTGACGTAGGCCACTCCTGCGTGAACTCTGTTCTCAGGCACGAGAACAAAGATGTCCTCAGGTGACCTCACTCGACTGAGCAAGACATACAACTGACCGTGGGTAAGCTCATTTGAAGAGAACTATTCCCATTTCAATAGCAATGGTTTCTAGTACCTTACCTAATCGAGTAATCTGTCTCTTAGCTGCAGTAGTGTAGTCAAAGTTAAAAGAGCTTGTGGATACAAAACGATAGGTACATCAATAGGAGAACACTAATTTTTGGCCATAAATACATCTTGAGTCAAGGACCCTTAGAGTGACATTTCAAAGCATGCGGGTTCGACCCTTGGCCGGAGCTGGAGTAAAGCGGACATAATGCTTGCGATTTGCGATGTTCCGGAAAAAAGTCTCAGAGTGAGTTTTCTGCTCTTTCCTTAATTTAAAAGCTTAACTCCATACCCAAAAGCCCACTCTGAGGTTTAGGTGTAGGGGCAAACAGCCCTAAAGGATGGGTTAATCATCTTCTCTCCTCATTTGACAGCTGTCGCTCCTCAGATAAAACACTTCCCAATGGAACAGGGGACAGGGGTATACGAGTCAAGGACCCTTAGAGTGACATTTCAAAGCATGCGGGTTCGACCCTTGGCCGGAGCCGGAGTAAAGCGGACATAATGCTTGCGATGTTCCGGAAAAAAGTCCCATAGTGAGTTTTCTGCTCTTTCCTTAATTTAAAAGCATAACTCCATATCCAAAAGCCCACTCTGAGGCTTAGGTGTAGGGGCAAACAGCCCTGAAGGATGGGTTAAGGTTATACGAAATCTAATCATCTTCTCTCCTCATTTGACAGCTGTCGCTCCTCAGATAAAACACTTCCCAATGGAACAGGGGTATATACTGTTCCTACGAGTAGATATATCTTCTTCACAATCTCCTTGCTTGTAATTCCTGATGCCATGGTACCGAGGTAGTTTTAGTGCTTTTCTATGGGTATTAGAGTGTAGCTCGTGCTATGTACTATGCTACCTCAGTCTCAGCTCCAGCAACTATTGTAACATTCTTCCAGTGGAATACCTCAGGTGACATCAGTCACGTGCGATCAGGATGCCTTGGAATTACAGTGTGTACCTCAAGTTTTGGCTTGAGTGCAACTTGATGGTTTGGAATGACAGACTGTTCCTCAAATTCTGCCTGTGTACTTACTGCTTGATCTTCTTCTTTTTCTTCTTTGAGTGCCTATCCGTTCCGAAGGTTGGCGATCATGCTATTCTTATCTTGTTTGTAGCCGCTTGATGGCTTTTGATTTAATTTGTATTGATTAAAGTGTAAAGTAGATTGATTTAAATCATTTTTGTTCTGGTGATTGGAAGTTTAGACTCATTAAGGAATCTGCGTTGTCTACTTTTCTCCTTTTGTGCTCCGCAAAAATTATGTTGGTTAACAAGCTTCTTGGATGAACTAATCAACATGCCCGCAAAATCCAGGACAGGAATTTCTAATCCTCTATTGCAGATTATACTTATTTGAATACTCACATTATAC
>NW_007379668.1:0-21796 GCF_000475195.1 Diaphorina citri | reverse complement strand
TGTCATAATCGAGGAAAGTAAGTCATAATCGGGAGAATGAAGTCATATTCGGGTGATGGGTACCTACGTACCTACACAATACACATACTACAGGAGTAGTTCGTTGTATACAATGTTTTTTACGTAGGCCACTCCTGCGTGAACTCTGTTCTCAGGCACAAGAACAACGATGTCTTGAGGTGACCTCACTCGACTGAGCAAGACATACAACTGACCGTGGGTGAAGCAGTCTGTCCGCAAATCGACTCCCACGTAATCAATTGTCTGCCCTTGGCTCTTGTGGCCAGACATGGCATACGCCAACATAAGCGGGAACTGTCGGCGTGAGATCCGGAGTGGAGACCCTTCAACCATGGCAAACTTGAATATTATTCTAGGAATACCATAGAGTTGAGTTCCACCAGGCATCCGTACAGTGATCAGGCGGGGACTGATGGCAGTGACGATCACCTTGGTACCATTGACCAATCCGTCCGCTATGTTGAGATTCCTCATGATGAGACATACAGAGCCGATCCTGAGACGTAGAACGTGATCCGGTACGCCTTTACCGGTGGCCTGGTTGACAATCTGTATGTCTGCATCAAGAGAATCCTCGTCCTCTCTGTCAACAGAGTCAGCACTGAGTAGCTCGTGAAGTTGTCCTTCGAGCATACCCAGGATCCTCTCGTTGATGTTTTTGACATTGACGTTGAGAGGCGCGAGGATAGCACGCCGGGCGGATTGGTCAGAGTCACGTAGGATATTGGCCGGAAACACATCGGCAATCAGGTCTTCAAGATTGGTCATTACTCTCACACCTGTCAGAGGAACAAGAGTCTGGGATTCACGGCCTTCACCAAAAGTTTCCGTTGGAAGTGTTCCATTGCCAACCTGGAGAAGGAAGTCAGAGTAGAAAGAGGTGCCTCTTGTACGTTGTGGTGTCACAAGATGAAACACGTTAAACAGTCTCCACAGAGGTGATGCTCGTAGTGATACACACACAACGTCCAAAGGTGTGCGCGCCTTTTCTACGACAGGTGCGATTTGTCTGAAGTCCCCGGAACAAAGAAATATCTTTCCTCCGAAGGGCGTTTCGGAATTCATTAGATCTCGTAGGGACCTGTCCAGCATCTCAAAGATGTACCGGTGTGCCATCGGTGCCTCATCAAACACAATCAGCTGCGCGGCTCGGATAAGCTCCGCACGTTGGGAACCGTTGGTAATGTTCCAGACACCGACGCCTTGGCCGAGATCAAGAGGGAGACGGAACATGCTATGTGCTGTTGTTCCTCCTGGCATGTTACCCGCCGCTATGCCTGAGCTTGCGACAGCGATAGCCACATGACCTTGACTCCGCACGAATGCCAGGATAACCCGGATGAGCTGGGTCTTTCCGTAACCTCCGGGCCCGTCGAGGAAGAGAACACGGGAATGACTCCGAACGAATGCCAGGATAACCCGGATGAGCTGGGTCTTTCCGTAACCCCCGGGCCCGTCGAGGAAGAGAACACGGGACGTCTCTGGGTGTCATGCTTTCATCAGTTTGCTCTTCCACTTTGCTAAACCTTTATAAACGAGAAAATGTTGTATTAAACCGCCTTAGAGTACTCGAGGTTGCGGGGCGGCCAAAGGACAGCTGGTGTATAGAATACTGCCTGATACGACCATCCAGTGCGGCATTCAAAAGCAGGACTCCTGCGAGTATGAGGATGGAATTGCATTTAAACATGCGAGCTAAATTCCTCTCCTCACACTCGAAGTCATGCCGCCGTCTCTCATTGACTGCATGAGAGTCAAATACATAACACAATCCTCCATCACGCCAAAAAGAGACGGTGACGCACTGTCCCGTGAAGAGGAACCCGATGTCCCTACGATCTTCAGCCAGCGATTATGTTCGCGGATTTGCCGATTATGTTCGCGGATTTTGCGATTATGTTCGCGGATTTCGCGATTTTGTTCGCGATTTTGGCGATTATGTTCGCGGATTTCGGGTCTGCATCAAGAGAATCCTCGTCCTCTCTGTCAACAGAGTCAGCACTGAGCAGCTCGTGAAGTTGTCCTTCGAGCATACCCAGGATTTTCTCGTTGATGTTTTTGACATTGACGTTGAGAGGCGCGAGGATAGCACGCCGGAGGAACCCGATGTCTCTACGCTCTTCAGCCATAAGGACTTCCAAAGTTTCACCCAACTCCTGGACGCTCCTTCCAACGTCAGCTGAACTCCTCGGCCAAAGAGCGTTGTGGACATTCAATATGTCGAGGATCGTGACATCCTCCCCGAGAATATTGTGATGTTTTTGACATTGACGTTGAGAGGCGCGAGGATAGCACGCCGGGCGGATTGGTCAGAGTCACGCAGGATATTGGCCGGAAACACATCGGCAATCAGGTCTTCAAGATTGGTCATTACTCTCACACCTGTCAGAGGAACAAGAGTCTGGGATTCACGGCCTTCACCAAAAGTTTCCTAGCACGCCGGGCGGATTGGTCAGAGTCACGTAGGATATTGGCCGGAAACACATCGGCAATCAGGTCTTCAAGATTGGTCATTACTCTAACACCTGTCAGAGGAACAAGAGTCTGGGATTCACGGCCTTCACCAAAAGTTTCCGTTGGAAGTGTTCCATTGCCAACCTGGAGAAGGAAGTCGGAGTAGAAAGAGGTGCCTCTTGTACGTTGTGGTGTCACAAGATGAAACACGTTAAACAGTCGCCACAGAGGTGATGCTCGTAGTGATACACACACAACGTCCAAAGGTGTGCGCGCCTTTTCTACGACAGGTGCGATTTGTCTGGTAGTGATATACACACAACGTCCAAAGGTGTGCGCGCCTTTTCTACGACAGGTGCGATTTGTCTAAAGTCCCCGGAACAAAGAAATATTTTTCCTCCGAAGGGCGTTTCGGAATTCATTAGATCTCGTAGGGACCTGTCCAGCATCTCAAAGATGTACCGGTGTGCCATCGGTGCCTCATCATGAACCGCTCTAGATCTCGTAGGGACCTGTCCAGCATCTCAAAGATGTACCGGTGTGCCATCGGTGCCTCATCAAACACAATCAGCTGTCACAGATGAAATCCATTGTCAATAATATTGAGATGTAAATGTCAAAAATAAAGTAACGACCGAAACAAGTCCGGATTTATTTCCCTAAAATCGGTACAAGTGCAAGACTGTAATATCTAGTTTGGTTGTCACCGTTAGGTATCCACTAGATATTAAGCAAAAGTTCTTTAATTAAATACTTGTCAAAGGGAGAGAAAAGAAAACCTAGCTACACTCCCGGTACAAGTGCAAGACTGTAATATCTAGTTTGGTTGTCACCGTTAGGTATCCACTAGATATTAAGCAAAAGTTCTTTAATTAAATACCTGTCAAAGGGAGAGAATAGAAAACCTAGCTACACTCCGAGATCGTTGGCTTGTAAATCCAAGGACAAAACTCTGAGGTTGTTGTGGATATACAGCCAAGGCAATATCGAGAGTTACCTAACTAGGTCTAAACTTTCCAAGGGGGGGAAAAAAAAACAGCACCTAGCTACACTCCGAGATCGTTGGCTTGTAAATCCAAGGACAAAACTCTGAGGTTGTTGTGGATATACAGCCAAGGCAATATCGAGAGTTACCTAACTAGGTCTAAACTTTCTAAGGGAGAAAAAAAAAACCTAGCTAAACTCTGAGATCGTTGGACTGTAAATCCAAGGACAAAACTCTGAGGTTGTTGTGGATATACAGCCAAGGCAATACTCGGAGTTACCTAACTAGGTCTAAACTTTCTAAGGGAGAAAAAAAAAACCTAGCTAAACTCTGAGATCGTTGGACTGTAAATCCAAGGACAAAACTCTGAGGTTGTTGTGGATATACAGCCAAGGCAATACTCGGGAGTTACCTAACTAGGTCTAAACTTTCCAAGAAAAAACGAACAAGAACACCTAACTTGTAAGGTAAAGAACACCTAACCTGACTATAAGGTTAGGGGAGGTTGAAAAAAAAAGAAAGAAAAAAGCAAACGACCCTTAACTTCTAGAGTAAAAATAACACCTATTTATAAGGTAAAAAAATAACACCTAACTTCTAAGGAAAAAAAAAACCTAACTTCTAAGGTAAACAAATAACAAAAACAACACCTAACTTATAAGATAAACAAATAACAAAAACAACACCTAACTTGTAAGGTAAACTAATAACAAAAACAACACCTGACTTATAAGGTAAAAACAGACAACACCTAACTTGTAAGGTAAAAAATCAAACAACACCTAACTTGTAAGGTAAAAAAACAAACAACACCTAACTTATAAATAACCTGACTATAAGGGGGGGTATGGAAATATGGAAAATAAACAAGACAAGAAGTAAAAATTAACTTTTTCTAAAAAAAAAAAAAAACTACCTAGATATTTCTCTTATACCTGATATCACCAGACACAGACGGATTTATAAGGTAAGTAACCAGAAAGTTAAAGATGAAAAATATCAACAGAGTACCCACACTCTTTTATTACTTTGGATTATAATATAAGTAGGTACCGAAGCAAGTCCGGATTTATATGTCAAGTATCAAAGTATCAATCAAAAAGTTAAAGATGAAAAAATATCAACAACAGAGTAGGTATTTTCCAAGAAAAAACGAACAAGAACACCTAACTTGTAAGGTAAAGAACACCTAACCTGACTATAAGGTTAGGGGAGGTTGAAAAAAAAGAAAGAAAAAAACAAACGACCCTTAACTTCTAGAGTAAAAAAAATAACACCTATTTATAAGGTAAAGAAATAACACCTAACTTCTATAAGGAAAAAAAAAACAACAACTAACTTGTAAGGTAAACTAATAACAAAAACAACACCTGACTTATAAGATAAAAACAGACAACACCTAACTTGTAAGGTAAAAAATCAAACACCACCTAACTTGTAAGGTAAAAAAACAAACAACACCTAACTTATAAATAACCTGACTATAAGGGGGGGGGTATGGAAAATAAACAAGACAAGAGGTAAAAATGAACTTTTTCTAAAAAAAAAACTACCTAGATATTTTTCTTCTACCTAAGATATCACCAGACACAGACGGATTTATAAGGTACCTAAGTAACCAGAAAGTTAAAGATGAAAAATATCAATAGAGTACCCACACTCTTTTATTACTTTGGATTATAGTATAAGTTAAAGATGAAAAATATCAACAGAGTACCCACACTCTTTTATTACTTTGGATTATAATATAAGTAGGTACCGAAGCAAGTCCGGATTTATATGGAAAGAGTATCAAAGTATCAATCAAAAAGTTAAAGATGAAAAATATCAACAACAGAGTAGGTAGGTACCCACACTCTATTATAGGTAAGTTAGGAGTAGTCAGTAACTACTAAAAATGCTCAAATCTGAAACAGTTGAAGATAAAAGAGAGGGCTATACCAATCTCTTATTTCAAAGTGCCTCCTACTAATAATTGATCACACGTCTAGAAAGGTTGAACAGCTACTGAATCTATGGAAGAGAAATTTGATGAAATATGTTGAAAACTATAATTTTTTCGTCGTCAAAAGCTTACTGGCCAAAAAAAAAGGAAATTATGATTTACTGAGATTCAAGTTCACGCAGACCTGGCGAGATATGTAGGTATGCTGGGATGACGTCATGTCAACTTGTACTCGTCCGCATCCCAGCAAACTTTTTCTTTTCAACGTGTTTTTTTTTCAGCCAAGTTAGCTTGGATTTTATCCTGAATGGATAATGTTCGTTCTTGGAACGGCTGGCTTTCTCCTATCCTGTCTTTCTTCTCTCTTCGATTTCGGGACGATAAGACCTTGGAAGTTACTTCCAAAGTTTCACCCAACTCCTGGACGCTCCTTCCAACGTCAGCTGAAGTCCTCGGCCAGAGAGCATTGTGGACATTCAATATGTTAAATCCTGCAAGCTGACGCAGGGTCGACACGTCCACAGCCATCGGTGCAAGCCGCCTTGTGCTCTTCCCACTGAGCACTGTATGTGAATGTCAAGAAATAGGTGGGCGGACCTTTACGAGTTACCAGACCCATTGCATTCTCATAATGCACTTTCATGTACCTGGGCCCACCGGTAAAAGAACTAGGGAGGTAGATCTTCCCAGGCTGCGCTCCACCCTCACCTTGGATGGTTTCGTCGAGAGCAATATCCCCTTGTACCTGTCTGCCTTGCCCTGGTTGTACTGCACTTTCATATACCTGGGCCCACCGGTAAAAGAACTAGGGAGGTAGATCTTCCCAGGCTGCGCTCCGCCCCGAACCCTCGACCTAGCTCTTACAAGGTAGGCTCCTAGGCTACCTTCTAAGCTACTGGGCTGGCAGGCTGGCACCCAAAATTTAAATTATACTAAATAGTTAGGTAATTAGGTACCTATTAACCTATAAATAAATGTCGAAATAATTAATTCTCTGGTCAGCCTAGTTGTGAAAGCATTGTCAGGGGTTCGATTCTCGCTCTGGACGGATTGGAATAAAATAATAATAAAACAAAAGCGAATTTAGCTAAAAATAGAGTGAGAATGGCAGTATAAGTAGAAAGTCCATTTTTACTATCTATTTCTCTTAGGTAAGGTAGAAACACACTACTATCACGTCATGTGATCTCATGTAAAGTCAGAAAGATTCAGTTTTCCCATTGTAGGTAATTTCGTTCATGCTAGCTTGCCCTCACGTCACGTGAACTCATGTGACGTGACGTGATAGTATTGTGTTTCTACTGACACACTCATTTTCCACTTCTTTGTGTTTTTCTTCTCTCTCTCTCTCTCTCTCTCTCTCTCTTTTGTAAATGTAAATGCAGTTTCTTTGTGTTATTATGTCACAACTTTGGTGCTCCTCTCTCTCTCTCTCTCTCTCTCTCTCTCTCTCTCTCTCTCTCTCTCTCTCTCTCTCTCTCTCTTTATCTCTCTCTCTTGCACATAGGTCACATTTCATGGTCCCTTGGCTTCGTCCCTGAGACCTTATATCTTGCCTGAATCGTGTTCCGAAGAAATGAAAACTAAAAGCGAGAGAAAATATTAAACGTAGGAAAAGTTTTGCTGGCCTCAAACCTTGTGCCCTGTGTATTTCTTATGGGGGGGACTAAAAAACGTCAATATCTCGGCAACGGTTTTGAATTTCGGGAGTTTCCGATTTTTCCCAGTATGTACAAAAAATAAGGAATCCAATGGTGAAAACCTATCTCCTATGCTCATCTAGAAGTGGTTGAGAATTAGTATGAGTGAGTGAGTCAGTGAGTGAGTCAGTCTGTTTCCACAAGTCCATGTTATATTTTAAGATTGGGCGTAATTAGGTACTACCTATGATACCATAATATGTCGGTATAGTTGTATGCTCTGAGTCAGTGCCATGTGAAACGCTCTTCCGATCTAATATATCATACAACTTCCCACGTTACATGTACATACATAAAATAAATAGTTTAAGGCACCTATATGGATTGTATTACTTATTGCGGGTGTGCTAAGCAGCTCAGGGAGTATACTCGTACAGTGTTGACGATAGCGTGATCTGGTGAAATTATTTAAGTAATTCAGCCGAAAAAAAAAAGATCTAGGGTGTTTGTAGCTAATTCACATTTCTGACAGTGAACATTTTCATTGTGAAGAACTGTTTTAACACTTTTGAGAAATGCAAAACGAACCAGTTTTTCATGTGCATACCTAAGATTTTCACACTTTACTACTTATCACTTAACTTGCAAACAGCATGAATTCTCATTGATCAATTTTATTAGAATATAATATAAGTAAAACACATGTATTAATATGTATTTCTGGGGAGCGACACAGAGTGTAATAGTATCAGCATGTCATTATTGGTATTAATTATGCTAGACCACTCTACAAATTATGTCAAGTAGGTACTGAATAACTGGAATATCGTGTAAATCATATGAATATGTATAACAAGTTGTGTGGAAAAATGAAACCTTGAGAAAACCATGTTTGTTCAGCAATTAATATAGGTGTGAATACGGGGGGTATGTAAGTATGTTGCCAATGTCGGTATTTCTATTTTTATCCATTTTCTAACTAGAAAACCATGTTTGTTCAGCAATTAATATAGGTGTGAATACGGGGGGTATGTTGTCAATGTCGGTATTTCTATTTTTATCCATTTTCTAACAAAGACATGAATGCTAAAAACTCATATAACTTGGGCCCAAACTTCATACCTATACAAATTATGGATTGATCTAATGATAAATACGCCACTTTTATCGAAAATTGACAAATCCTTCGAGAGTTATAGTTATAGTGGACAAAACAGACAAACAAACAAAAAAACAGATTAAAAGGAAAATCATCGTGTGAAGATGTCATCATCATTATTTGACTGTTACCGATAAGTAGATAGGTCAAACAATAATTAGTATTTATAAAAAAGAATAGGTCATACAAGAAATCATTTATGATGAAATCCGTGGCCAACGCCCCGGCCCGATCCACAAACACATTAAAAGGAAAATCATCGTGTGAAGATGTCGTCATCATTATTTGACTGTTACCGATAAGTAGATAGGTCTAAGACTACGCTATGTAGGTAGATTCTACCAGTAAGTATATGAGGGGTGAGTATTGGGTAATCGTAAGTAATTTGAATTTCAAAGTCAACAACCTGTTCTCATATTACTTGCTGATAACCAGCTGTGTTCTCTCTCATAAGTATTGGGTAATCGTAAGTAATTTGAATTTCAAAGTCAACAACCTGTTCTCATATTACTTGCTGATAACCAGCTGTGTTCTCTCTCATACTAAACAACCCTCACTTACTTTCTTATCTTGACAGATTCTCACCCTAGCAATAACTTGTCCCCACACACCTACACTTGTACTTGCTGGGTAATTTATATCAACCCCCTTAGCTTCTCTGAGATTAGGAAATGCATAATGCGTAGGTAAATTGAAGAAAGGAAAAAAAATAGAATACAATTTGAGGGCATTCACATTATTAACATGTGTCAAATTAGGTTCAACCCTTCCCAGATTTCAATAGGTTTTTTTTACTATTTTATTTTAAACCCTTGAATGCACCAAGTCACTACAATGCCTTATTGGATAATATCAGTTTTCACTAAAATTTACAAAGTTCTCTGGGGTTGCATTGCCAATTTACTGCAGCCTCTTTATCTCCAAGGAGTCCAAGTCTTGCGGTTTTACATTTACCCTTGTAAACTTATTGACCATTTTAGCAAATTATCACCTACTCACAGTTATGATAAAATCACTGCTAAGTAATAGGTGCCAGATTTCATAGGTTTTTTTTTTTTTTTTACTATTTTATTTTAAACCCTTGAATGCACCAAGTCACTACAATGCCTTATTGGATAATATCAGTTTCCACTAAAATTTCCAAAGTTCTCTGGGTCCTGGGTTGCATTGCCAATTTACTGCAGCCTCTTTGTCTCCAAGGAGTCCAAGTATTGCGGTTTTACATTTACCCTTGTAAACTTATTGACCATTTTTCACCTACTCACAGTTATGATAAAATCACTGCTAAGTACTAGGTATTTGTGTGTCAAAGGGTTAATTATCTAATTAAAATATTAAAGGCGCCCACTACAATGTATAAGATCTCAACACCCCCACACTTGTATTTTTTACCCCTTTGATATCTTGAGAATTAAATTTCACTCGAGGGCCTGTGAGTCATTTCTTTTTTACCACAAATAGTTGGTGACGTGTATAGTAAGTAGGTACTTGAAAGAATTAAATTTCACTCGAGGGCCTGTGAGTCATTTCTTTTTTACCACAAATACTTGGTGACGTGTATAGTAAGTAGGTACTTGATTGTATCCTGAAGTTAAACATATGGCCAGGAAACTGAAATTCTGTATGAGTGGAGCGAGCGTCTTTGCTTCAGTCCAAAAATTGAATCGGTCCAAATGAAGAGCTACTTACTAGCTAAGTGGGTACTACTCTAGTGTTTCTTTTCCATATGACCGGTTTCAGTAACTGACAGCAAGTGAGAGCTCTTTCAAGATATCTAAAGGTTGATATTTGACTTCCCATTGCCATTACCACCCTCTCTCTATAATGTATGTATCCTATGCTACCAGTATTTTATATGTTGGTACAAACAAACAACATCATTCTGCGGACTAGCATTATGAAAATGACTGAAGCCCGATTTTGGCGTTGGGAAAATTATCTGTAGATTCTCATCACCTAATTCGGACTTGGATCATTTACTAAATGCCAGGCCGCAGAGTGATGACCTTTTTTCTTTCCTTGGTCGAATTCGGCGATGTAGCTTAACATATTAGAAGAGTACATATAAGACAAGTTCAGTATGAAATAATCAAAGTTATATGAGGAGTATCGTATTAAATACATACATACTATGGGTATAGGGTATAGTTGATGTGCTTGAGATAGTGCCATGTGAAATATACCATTATTCAATATATCATACAACTTCCCACGTTACATGTGCATACATAAAATAAATAGTTTAAGGCACCTATATGGATTAGTATTGCGGGTGTGCTAAGCAGCTCAGGGAGTATACTCGTACAGTGTTGATGATAGCGTGATCTGGTAAAATTATTTAATTCAGCTGGGAAAAAAAAGATCTAGGGTGTTTGTAGCTAATTCATATTTCTGACAGTGAACATTTTCATTGTGAAGAACTGTTTTACCACTTTTGAGAAATGCAAAACGAACCAGTTTTTCATGTGCATACCTAAGATTTACTTGCATATAATTATGCACTATGTACCCTGTGAATTATATCAAATGAGATCTTGCCTTCACCCTCACTCTTCATCTTACCATTGTTATTTGTTACCCATGTCTCTGACACACACCACACACTATACTCGTATATTAGCTGATTGGTGTTTAGAAAATAGCGCTCTGATAGTTGGAAAACATCCAGACAGCTTCTCATGTTGATGGTAAGTGGGCGGGTGTTGTTGTGTGTTGTGACCATCCTGTATAAATAGGTTGCAAGATAATAATTAGGACTTAACTGTGTTGAGATTTAACTGCCAAGTTGATCTTAGTCTTGAATATTATAAACCTTTTAACCCTTAGTAATCTCCTGGGGATGGCGGATATGTTTAAATTAGAACATTAGAAGTTGCGGAATAGAATTTCCTTAATCTGTGAAATGCCTCCAAAATGGAATGTAGACGTTTCCAATACAAAAGAGGCAGTTCTGTGTACGAAATATTCCGTTTCTAGATGATAAGACAGACTGGTTGCCTGGGAAAATCTTACTCGGAGTTCCCACATCATCAAGTCTACCTCTGTGTAAGAACAGGATGAAGTATTAACCTGCCGATTTATACACGGTCTTATATGATGTAGCTTCAATGTACACACTACCTACAGGATATACTTAGGTAGCTATAGTTCGCGACTGTATTAGTTACCCGGCACTAGAACTAACACAATTCCGTTTCTAGTGAGAAATTTCTTATCAGTTGTCTGTTCAACTTTAGCCCAAGTTCCTGATAAGATCGACTTCCCCGTCAACCCATGAAGGGGTTAACATTTAAAATTAAATTGTTTAGATGGAAAGAAGCAATTATCATCATCGGATTAATCCACAGATCCTGTCCCTCCCCTCCCCTCTCCCCCCTTATCTCTATTCTTAGATCAGATAAAGATTAAATATTATATGAATGTATTTGTAAACTTGAGCTTTGTAGACAGTCATGATGTTCGGGAGAGAGGAAAAATAGACAGGCTGGCTTCAATTGCATTTCTTCTGGAATGTTTTTTCGGGCATAAAACCTGTAGGTACTCACTAATCCAACTTCGGAAAATCTCGGAGTTTTTATGAAAAAAGTAAAAATGAAACAAGGATTTCAATAGTTGTATCAAAATTCATACATTACTCATTCATACTCATTCTAAAGAAATTCCTAAATTGATCCTCTGTCTCTTTACATCCGATCCTCAGTCCTGAAGCTAAAGTCCCCCTCAAGGGGGCTTCGTACCCTCACTTAAATCAGAAGAAGATAATAATACGAATGATGCATAAGATGCAGGAGTGAATCAAGACGGAACAGCATGTAGTATGTAATTCATTGCTAATAGTTAGGTAAACCAGATACCAGACTCTACTCCCTAACTCATACTCCCAGCAGATGATAGTCATTTAGCAGAATATCCACCGAGCTAAAACTTCTTGTAATGCTCGTGTTTTTCTGCATTTAAAAAAATCGAGTGCTGTCCCTACATTCATTTCAATAGTGAACAGTTTGGTTCAACTGTAAAAGTCTTAGACCTTTTGAAAATGTATGAGGCAGAATATCCACCGAGCTAAAACTTCTTGTAATGCTCGTGTTTTTCTGCATTTAAAAAAATCGAGTGCTGTCCCTACATTCATTTCATTAGTGAACAGTTTGGTTCAACTGTAACTGTAAAAGTTTTAGACCTTTTGAAAATGTATGAATCACCGACTCCGAACCACTTTCTCATTACATCAAAATTGTGAAAGAGAGAGGATTACATTTTCCGTTTTGGCCTCATTTCTATAAACAAATTAATCAAATTAGGTACCTTTCGGATTTTGATCTCACACAAGACAAAGCACCACTTGCGTTATATGCCAATGACTTCCTAACTCTTGGAGATTTATTCGGCAATACGATCATAAATGACAACGCTGGGTTTAAAAACAAAATTTTCATTTTCTAGTGCATCAGGCATTTGATTGGTCAATTTTGACTTGAGACTGATCTAAGAACGATCATTCTTGTTCATAAATACGAGTGTTAGACCTTTTGAAAATGTATGAATTCTATAAACAAATTAATCAAATTAGGTATCTTTCGGATTTTGATCTCACACAAGACAAAGCACCACTTGCGTTTTCAAAATTTTCATTTCTTTCTCATTACATCAAAATTGTGAAAGAGAGAGGATTACATTTTCCGTTTTGGCCTCATTTCTATAAACAAATTAATCAAATTAGGTATCTTTCGGATTTTGATCTCACACAAGACAAAGCACCACTTGCGTTTTCAAAATTTTCATCTCCTAGTGCATCACAACAGGATCAGGGATCAGTGATCAAAGAATATCATTGGTTCAAGTTGAGATAGAACTTTGGCCTGTTCCCTAGCACACACACCCTCCCGAAGTTGTTTACTACGATTATAGATCTTTCAGTCTCGGATATAATCATTACAGGTACCTATGCATATGTATAATTATGTATATCTGTGTAATTACTTTAATAAGTCTACATCACCGTGTCCCTAGCACACACACCCTCCCGAAGTTGTTTACTACGATTATAGATCTTCAGTCTCGGATATAATCATTACAGGTATGCATATGTATAATTATGTATATCTGTGTAATTACTTTAATAAGTCCACATCATTCAAATGAGTGGTAAGCCAGTAAGCAGTAACCCAGAGTAACTTTTTTATGGTCTTGATTTCTCCTGGCGAATTATAAATTTGAGCAGAATGTTTCGACAGGTGCATGTGTGTCAGCAGATTACACCTGTCTGTCTGACGAAGTAGGCGTCCTTACCAAGTTTCACACCTATCCTGATATTCCTGATAAGCCTCGACTAAATTCTAATACCTATGGTTGAGGCATACTAAAACTAACCCCAACCATTACATTGCGTACCACACGATCCAAAGATGTGAAGTACGAATAATAGGGACCGGATGAGCTCTGTAATAGTCGGACGTAGATTATTACAATTTACTATTTCATTGTTACTATTACTACTTATACCAATAATAGGGACCGGATGAGCTCTGTAATAGTCGGACGTAGATTATTACAATTTACTATTTCATTGTTACTATTACTACTTATACCTATGTACTTACCGTGTGTTGCTATTATTCCATGTACGTATTGTTTCCATATCGAAATTATTTTAGAAAGCCAAAAATGGCAGTGGTTGGAAAACATGACAGTTGGTAAAATGCGGTGTACTGTACCGATTTCGAATGTTCAAGATAAACCCATGTTTTCCTTCCGGACCCGTCCATATTTTAACCATGCCCAATGTTGTTTCACATTTCAGATGGTCACATGATCAATACAAAGTGTCATTCAGGTCACATGAGAAAGCCACTGTGTTGCAAAACATCCGTGGAGTTCGATACATACCTGGAGAGTAATAAAAAGTAAGTCATCTCATACAGTTCATTTGATCGGCAAGAATGATCCCAATATTTGTGTCCTTACATTCTGATAACTCCATTTCCGAGTAAAAACTTGTTTATTTATTTATTATTATAATATAATCGCAAACGAGTTGCCTCTTTATTTTAAATTTCTGATAACTCCATTTCCGAGTAAAAACTTGTTTATTTATTTATTATTATAATATAATCGCAAACGAGTTGCCTCTTTATTTTAATTTTACATGTACAATGAAAAATAATAATATGCTTATTTATACTGCTCGCATAGGACTGAAAAGTCCCTTTACTCCAGCAGTAGGCTACTACTATTATTGTGGTCAAAGTCTCAAATTATATTGAGGATAAAATTCCATACTTGTTTAATTATGGGGGCGCAAAAGTCTCGTGCATGTCAGGATGTTCGCACTGGCGAATTATAAATTTGAGCAGAATGTTTCGACAGGTGCATGTGTGTCAGCAGATTACACCTGTCTGTCTGACGAAGTAGGCGTCCATACCAAGTTTCACACCTATCCTGATATTCCTGATAAGCCTCGACTAAATTCTACCTATGGTTGAGGCTGGATTCGATATGAGGCTAGATGGTCTTGATTTCTCCTGGCGAATTATAAATTTGAGCAGAATGTTTCGACAGGTGCATGTGTGTCAGCAGATTACACCTGTCTGTCTGGCGAAGTAGAAGTAGGCGTCCGTACCAAGTTTCACACCTATCCTGATATTTCTGATAAGCCTCGACTAAATTCTACCTATGGTTGAGGGCTTGGACATCGATATTATCAATAGAGCGTATTGATGAGATTAGTGAATTGCTACCTAGACTACTCGAAGCTCAAAGTTTGAGTACATATAATCTACTATTACTTAGTAATCGAATAATAAAATGAAGAATTTAATGAAGAACCAAGATTATCTAAAGCTGATATAGCTCATTATTTCCAACATATAAAATTTACCCAGAAGCTCCGGTTCTCACTCGCGGTAGGATTAAAATTTCAATTATAAAATACTAAAACCTTGGACATCGATATTATCAATAGAGCGTATTGATGAGATTAGTGAATTGCTACCTAGACTACTCGAAGCTCAAAGTTTGAGTACATAGAATCTACTATTAGTACTCAAATAATAAAATGAAGAATTTAATAAAGAACCAAGATTATCTAAAGCTGATATAGCTCATTATTTCCAACATGTAAAATTTACCCAGAAGCTCCGGTTCTCACTCGCGGTAGGATTGAAATTTCAATTATAAAATACTAAAACTAACCCCAACCATTACATTGCGTACCACACGATCCAAAGATGTGAAGTACGCGGAGATGTGAAATACACACACAGAGACGAGGTGACTATAAATTAAATACTCACATTCTTCCAACTCCGAACTTCTGAATTGAGAATCTTTCGGAATCTCTTCTTCTGGCAATGGAAATAACTTGAATTTCAGATTGGGTCGCGAGGCGAAAGGACTACCAGGTAATAGGTTGATGGAAAATCAGGCCTGGATTATTTGAACTCATAACGGTATGTTCAAGGTATGATTGTCGTAAACTTGAGGACGAAAAATAGTTCGCTCGAGAAGATCTAGAAAGCTAAGAAAAAAGTGCACTGCGGAAATAATGTGCTTTTCCTGAGGTAGGTACGTGAAGAAATTCTCAAATTCTGCATATAATTTGAAGGAAAAAAAGTTTTTTTTTGTTCAGCCGATCATTGATCATCCAACTGGAACGTGGATGGTTCGGCTTTTGTTTTTCTCAACCTCAGCTCACTGTATAACACAATCTAGAGCGAGAGAGAATGTGACAAGTGTCCGACATACGAGTACATACAGAAAGGATCGGTGATAGAAGATGAAGCTCCTTTGTGAAATAAAGCTCTTTAGCCCACGTAATTGTTGCTAAATATACAGAGTTAATTTGATTTTAAAACCTATTCTTGGTTTTCTTGAAGTTTGAATTTGCCTCAACCATTCCTGCTACTGCCAAGGTATCAAAGTTTTTGAACCAAACTTGGTACGATGTACTCCCTCTTCTACACTTGATTCTTTAGTTTCACCTGTGCTGTGCACGGTGTTACTGTAACAGATGTTAGATCCATGTTACAGCTAGGTTGCAGGAGATACTCGTGAGGAAGTTTGAATTTGCCTCAACCATTCCTGCTACTGCCAAGGTATCAAAGTTTTTGAACCAAACTTGGTACGATGTACTCCCTCTTCTATACTTGGTTCTTTGGTTTCACCTGTGCTGTACACGGTGTTACTGCAACAGATGTTAGATCCATGTTACAGCTAGGTTGCAGGAGATACTCGTGAGTTGCCTATTGTATACTCGCGGATATACAATCTGAACCTGTCTCCATGCTATTGTTTTGTGTTTTGTAGAATATTTCTATAACAAACGTTGGCGATTCTTCTTCCGGATCCATTTTCATGTCAAACCTGGTGTTTGCAGGATTTAGAATTGTTGGCGAATCCCTCTGAACAACCCACCATGCCGCTATGAGGATGTTTTCTAAACTTCATGATTCACCTCCACTCGCGTCTTTTTTAATCACTTAGCTTGAGGCTATATTACAGAACCGCTGCACTTGGAATATATGCGTCAGATCCTAGGACTCTTTTTCGGCACTTTCGAGGATTCTATCGAATCTGTCAAAATTTGATATTTATGATTGAATATGATTTAGTATAGGATCTATAAATTCTGACGTTGATGTGGTAATCGTTTATCCGATTCTAAGTGTAACACATGAATCATGTAATTGGAAATTAGGATGATTGTTTTTTTTTTTTTTAAATATTTCCTGGGGGCTAGGAATAATCTACAAACACAAAAGCAACCCCTTCTGCTCTTAGGTCTTCATGAATTGCCTATTTTGTTGTTACTTCAACTCAGCAACCAGCGCACCCTACAACCTCTGAGTTTTGTGTATTCTCTACCAAATTCGATCTTGGGCTAGGATTCAATCCGTCCCAAGCACCTTAACCATCACACCACCAATGTACGAGTCGAGTCGATTGTAATGTAGCGTTGGGTGGTAATTTTTATAGTTTCTTGACTGTTCTGTTTGAGTTGATGACTTTTTTTAGAAGTAGGAAATTTTTAACATGCCTTCATTCAGATGAGAACCCGCGCTCTTCCGCTTTTTAGGCGAACGGTTAACCGCTGTCCTTGTATTATAGGGTCAAACAAAGAACAGGTGAAAATCCATTATATCTGTCCTGGAGTGTAGATTCCAAGTCTTGTAACCTCCTAGCCCCCGTAGTTCAAACACAGATTGATTCTAATCCTTCATTATAAATCCAGAGACTCTCTTCTTAATTACCCCGCTCTCCTGTTTTTTTTTTTTTTTTTTTTTTTTTTTTTTTTCTTTCTTTCTTTCTTTTTATTATTTTGTTACTGTTAATAAAAGCGCTGACAGTATCAACAACGACCAAGGAGATTCTGTTTGATCTTCTGTTATAATGTTCGACCAGGCGCCCAGACCATCGTTGTTATTAATAAAATCAAATGTTTGCCTAAATCTATTGAAATAATGGGACTACACAGCTACACACTACCTTTACGATCCTACCTCGTCAGTCCAAATAATAACACACTAAGTAATTGTAGACACGTATCTAATTATAACATAAAAATCATAATGTTTAAAATAGATAAACTCTACATATAGCCTCAAACCAAACCCTTTATTCTGATGCATTATAATAATTTTCAATATCAATAATTATTTGGGTCCTATAATTTATTGTAATTATCTTAATTTGACCATATCGATTATGATTGGGAATTATTCGGTTTAAATCCTTCACTGAACTTCAGTGTTACTAACTTCTTTCTACTGGGCGCTTGGAGAGAAGAAGAAGAAGAAGAAGAAGAAGAAGAAGAAGAAGAAGAAGAAGAAAAACAGATTTTGTGAGAATCAAACTCACGATCCGATTGGTGAGAATATTTTAACATTTTGCAATTTGGAAATTTTGTGTCGGGCATTTTTCCCTCCTGCACTAAGCAAAAGCACATTTTTTGCAATTCTCCAGAAAATATTTGCAAAACGAATAGATAAGCAAATTGTTTCCAAATTAGAAAAAAAATGTATATATTAATAGTCAGCATAATATTAGTGTTCATGTTCAGTCAGCAAGGAATATTCCATGCTGGATCAGCAAATTACAGGAACAACGTGTGAGATCCATGCTATCTAGTTTCTATCTACCTTTATGTACTTCAACTCTAATACATATGCATAGGTTGAAAACTAGATACATAGCATGTTGTTCGATCAAGATACAATTCACACCTAGGGTTTGTACAAGTTACAATTATTCCACACCAATATTTCACCTGAATGATGCGATCCCAGCATGCCATGTACTATATAGGAATTATCTCGTTAAGAAAGAAGGTGTCCTCCATGTAGAATGACCAAACAGCCCATAAATAGGTAACGTAGTAATCTATAGGCATAGGACCCAGAACTTGTAACCTATGTGGAACCCAACGAGAGAAGAAGAAGGGTTTTCGAATACAATTTATAGGAAACTTGGACTTTTTGACAAATTTAATGGGTGTTATATGTAGATGTTCCCGAGTAGTCGTCCGTATGGGTCCATATAAAAATAGAAGAAAGTTGTAAAAGTATTGTGTAGGGCATATTTATGTTGAATTCATGTAAATTGTTCCGCCGATCTTACACTAACTTAACCTCGTAACCTGATGTGTAGCTCAGAGGACCCGGGTTCGATTCACGGTAGGGGAATCTTTTTATGCTACTTATGAGCTTCAATTTTTGTCCCGGCCATTACTGATAAAAGTTCATTTTGTCTTATATTTGTCTTTATGTTTGTTTTGTTTCAGACGTGGTTCTTCACGGATACCGATGATGAGCAGCTTCAAGATATCACGAGTAAGTCCTTCCTCGACTCTTTCATGTAATATTCTGAAACAAGAAACCTCAAAACTCTATTTCGTGTTAATATAGGCCGTGCGTCGTCTCTTTGAACTTGCGCGCCTCGCGGGACGCTTGGTGCAATTTTTGAGTCAGTCTGCGTCACAACGTTTTTACAGAAGATTCTGTAACTCTAGGAAGGTTTTTTTTTCTTTTTTTTTATGGTTATAACTTGAAATAAAACACATATCATTGTTAAAAATATAGTAAATAATCAAACAAAATTTCGAACTTACTGCTATAGTAATGTAAGCCATAAGAGCTCGGGTTTAGCAAGACTGTATTATTGTATGTACTAGGTACCTAGACATAATGTGCAAGTATACAAATTAGAAAATAAAATGTTCAGGGTGAAACATAAATAGAGTTGGAAAAACAAAGTTTAAAAAGAAAACATCAAAATTAAAAAATATACTCTTATGTACCTCGTTACAACACGGCTATATTGTAAGAACCTCAATGAGAGACAGTACAGTTCATCATTACTTATGATTTTATTCTAACCCATTCTCAGATTCTACAAACAACACAGAATAATAAATGTACCTGTATTACTTGCACATAATTATGCACTATGTACCCTGTGAATTATATCAAATGAGATCTTGCCTTCACCCTCACTCTTCATCTTACCAAAAAAGAAAACATCAAAATTAAAAAGTATACTCTTATGTACCTCGTTACAATACGGCTATATTGAAAGAACCCCAATGAGAGACAGTATACATAGTTGATAATTACTTATGATTTTATTCTAACCCATTCTCAGATTCTACAAACAACACAGAATAATAAGTGTACCTGTATTACTTGCATAAAAAGAAAACATCAAAATTAAAAAGTATACTCTTATGTACCTCGTTACAATACGGCTATATTGAAAGAACCCCAATGAGAGACAGTACAGTTCATAATTACTTATGATTTTATTCTAACCCATTCTCAGATTCTACAAACAACACATAATAATAAGTGTACCTGTATTACGTACATATAAGACAAGTTCAGTATGAAATAATCAAAGTTATATGAGGAGTATCGTATTAAATACATACATACTATGGGTATAGTTGATATGCTTGAGATAGTGCCATGTGAAATATACCATTTTTCAATATATCATACAACTTCCCACATTACATGTGCATACATAAAATAAATACTTTAAGGTACCTATATGGATTAGAATTGCGGGTGTGCTAAGCAGCTCAGGGAGTATACTCGTAATCCGAAGTTCTTATGTGCGAAGAATGCTAGGTTAGGCTGCCAAGGTGAGACAAATGATAACTGAGAAATTTATCATTAAATGGAGGGAAAAAACGTTCGATCTCAAAATGCTATTTGGGATATAGGAAGTTAAATGCAGTGTGTACTGTGTAGCTCACCTTAAAAATAAAAATATAACTTCAGAGGACTCCAGGATATGAAGAGGAGATCTCAGTGCATGATTCCCCACTTGTTGTTCTACTGCCACCTGTTGTTATAATGAACCTCCCCCTCTTATTATAGTCAAAGTGAAAATTTCCTATCTTTCTTATCTCAGGACTGGTTTCAAGAATCTTTAAACCAACTTATCAATCGTGCCGGGAGGTGAAAGGTCGCGGGTTAGAGTCCCGCCCGGGGCGAACTTTATCCTGAACAGATAAGGTTTGTTCGTGGAACGGATTTCTTATATCCTGTCCTGTCCTTCTGTCTTCAATTTCGGGGCGACACCATCTCTGTCCCTCTCCCTCTATCAAACCTCTCCAAAAAATAATTAAAAAAAGGTACTTTAATAATTCCATTGAAATAAAAAATTTCCTATCTTTCTTATCTCAGGACTGGTTTCAAGAATCTTTAAACCAGCTTATCAATCGTGCCGGGAGGCGAAAGGTCGCGGGTTATATTCCCGCCCGGGGCGAACTTTATCCTGAACAGATAAGGTTCTTTCGTGGAATGGATTTCTTATATCCTGTCCTGTCCTTCTGTCTTCAATTTCGGGGCGACACGACCTCTGTCCCTCTCCCTCTATCAAACCTCTCCACAAAATAATTAAAAAAAGGTACTTTAATAATTCCATTGAAATAAAATTAATACTCTTATTTGTGTGGTGAATCTTGAGGCGATTATTCCAAATGAAGCCCCTTAAACCCCTCCCTGTTAGAACCCTCATGTGTAAATGATTATTATTAATGAAAACCTAACTACCGACTCATTGAGCACTAGACCCTATCCTATCTGATACTATATGCTGGGCATGGCCACCCCTTATCTTGAGAACTCAGGATATGCAACACGTGAAATCTGAGCATAGGGGATTTCTCAACATACTGCTCCATGTGTAAATGATTATTATTAATGAAAACCTAACTACCGACTCATTGAGCACTAGACCCTATCCTATCTGATACTATGCTTGGCATGGCCACCCCTCACCTTGAGAACTCAGGGTATACAACACGTGAAATCTGAGCATAGGGGATTTCTCAACAGACTGCTCCATAAGTTGTGAATCCTCGTGTTTAGAAGTTGTCCTTGATATATGTACCTTCAGTACAAAGTCTCACGTTTTTAGCCCGTCCTTCCTTTATTATTAAGATAGTAATAAAAAAAAGTAAAAGGTATAAGGGACGGGCTATTGTGTTCGCTTCGGTGTCGTCTGTCTGTGTGTCATGTCTGTCTGTCTGTTCCCATAGAAGGACTTATCCAAACCTGGTCGACCTATATATCAAACTAAAGGTCCTTTTA
>NW_007379667.1:38964-44006 GCF_000475195.1 Diaphorina citri | reverse complement strand
TAGAGCTCCATTATTATGTGGTCAAAATCTCAAATAAATGAGGATAAAATTCCATGCCTCGGCTGGGATCGAACCCATCCCCTCCTGTTTACCAGACGAGCGTCTTGACCACTACGCTACCGAGTTTTTGTGCTTACTATATTTATTTCTCAGGTATCCGCGTGTTCATCTTCTGGCTGCGGCCCCCCAACTCCTCAGCTGGATGCACACATATTATTTGATAATCCCGTACCGGAACTCTTGGTATCTAGACAGGAAGGTATTCTGGAGGTGGACTACGATATGGGACTCACCCATACTCTAACTCCCTTGCTCGCTAAGGCTCCTCATATGGATTTTTTACATCTAGATAACTATATGGTCTATGGGTTGGATGAACACTTGACTATTCTATCCTTTGACTCAATGGTGATCCAGGTATGTACAGTAGTGTAGCATGTCTCATACAAGAACAGATTCAATCATACATAGGTACAGTGCATTCATAAAGTCCCCCCCTCACCTTAATTTTTTAATTTTTGAACGGATGAATTTAAAAACCTGAAATTTTGTATACTGGCTTATATTTACCCCTAATTTTCTGTAGGTTATGTGAAAGTTCAGGGACTTTTTCAGGGTCGGCCCCAGGGGGGCCAACTTTAAAATCTTAAATGAGAACCCCCTATTTTTAAAGCTCGTACTGATCAGCATTTTCTTTTAAAATTTCAAACGGAAATTTGATCCCCTAATTTTCTGTAGGTTATGTGAAAGTTCAGGGACTTTTTCAGGGTCGGCCCCAGGGGGGCCAACTTTAAAATCTTAAATGAGAATCCCCTATTTTTAAAGCTCGTATACTGATCAGCATTTTCTTTTAAAATTTCAAACGGAAATTTGACCTATAAAGGGCAAATCTGGCGGCATGTAACAAGAAAAATATCCCTGAAGTCTCAGCTTTCCAACAATAGACATTTTGTCCCAAGATGTCAATTTTTCACGGAGCCACAAACCATTTTCTTCTGAGAAACGCGTACATAAAGCTCGTACTTTTCGGACTTTCCGTAGGATATGCAAGGTATGTGTGTACTTGTGATCATTTTTATCACAGAAAGTCCGCCATGCACGAGCTTTATGTACACGTTTCTCAGAAGAAAATGGTTTGTGGCTCCGTGAAAAATTGACATATTGGGACAAAATGGCTATTGTTAGAAAGCTGAAACTTCAGGGATATTTTTCCTGTTGCATGCCACCGGATTTGACTTTTTAATCTTGGTCAAATTTCCTCTTAAAAATTTAAAAGAAAATGCTGATTTGGGAAATTTCTAAATTAAAACTTACCAAAAGGTGCCAAAAAGATATAATTTCCGTGTTTGAAGTTTTACTTATTTTAATGGAAATTTTGTGCAGATTTCAGTTATGAAATTCATTTTTCTCTATGTTTAACTGAAAAAAGTTCTGACCGGTTTATTAAGGAAAGGTCGTGTATTTTAAAGAAAAAACAAAATGGCGGATACGGATATCTCGGAAACAAAGCGAGATACGAATAAAAGTTATAGTATGTTTTTTATATATACAGGGTGTCCCAGAATTTATGCTTTAATTGATTTTCTCGGAACCTGTTCGAAATTTCGAAAAACAAAAAAACCCGTAACTTTTTGATTTTTGAAGCGGACATTTTGGCAATATCGCGATTCGCGAAAAATTTCGCATTAGACCTGTAACTATGGGGGTGTAAAGTTCCCATAATAATACTGTAGGTAATTTGTAATCCAAACCTCAAAATTTATTCTCGTTGTTAGGGTCTTGACTTACTTGAATAAAAAGGTTTAACTACCTTATGCTAAGGAAATATTCATTTTCTAATCCCAAAAGGTCAATGATGCCGACCCTAAGATTTGAAACATTTTGTTACAAAACACTAGACTTGACATATTTTTTAAAATCTGGTTTTGTTTTGATAACTAAGGGGTGAGAGAATTACACCCGTATTTATGAACAAATATAAGGATGTCCTTTGCAGTCGAGCAAGCGCTGAGCACAGGATTGCAATAATTCGGTATTTATAAACTGGTTTTTCTACCTAAAAACGTTCTTTCTAGTTCTAAGAAGAATCTCAAGCTTGACCTCTGCCAAGACTCGTTTGACCAGTCTTTGCGAAGGGAAAGAAGGATCTCAAATTGAATCAACCAATCAGAATCAGTTTTAAATTTCATGCGCATCGAAAAACTGCACGTATATTTTGTAAACAAAAATGAAATAAATAAATAAAAACCTGTGATTTGTGTTGTGACTTTGTGAGTTTAGCTGTTTTGAGATTTTTTTTTTTAAAAATGAAAAATTGAAGAGGCCAGAATGTCAGATCAAGGTCAAACTTGCAATAAATTAGGTATAACATTTTTTAATGCCTTTGATATGATGTATCACAAGTAGGGAGTTCTCATTTAAGATTCCTGAGGTCATTTTCAACAAAATAGATTCTATAACTTTTTTTCTGATCTCACTTAGTTTCAGAGATATATCCACCATTTTGTTTTTCTAGAAAATTCACAACCTTTCCTTAAGTGATTACTTTTTTTTTTCCTATTAAACTTACAGAAAAATGAGTTTCAGAACTGAAGCCTGCAGAAAATTTCCTCTGAGACGCATTAATGATGAGATGACAGACCCTATTCTACCCTTTGTTTTTCAATGTCTGCAGAGTGCTTACTTTGACAAACAAAGCTTGGATCACAGACAAACACAGCCTTTGGCTTCAACTACCTATAACATTCTCTATCCCTGGGGGATAGGGGGAAAACAATGAACCACCTCAAACTCAGAATTTACAGACAAAAAATGTTGTGTCCACCAAGGTGCATAAAAAATTCATGGGCAACAATTGAACTTAATTTAGTACAATTAAACAATTTCAGATCAAGATGTAAATAGGAAAAATTTATGAGAAATATCATTTTTACTTTCCTTATCCTATAGGAAGGGAAGTAATGTAATCGGGTCAAATTTTCGATGGTCAGTTTTTAGTGCCGAAACACGTTTTGAGGTCCCTAGAGCCTAAATTCAAAGTTTCAGCCATTGGTCCGTGTGTGTGTCTGTCTGTAAACAAAATATCTCGAGAACGGTAAGAGCTAGAGACTTGAAATTTGGTATGTATCTTTCAAATGTGACAAGGATGCGACACGAAACTTTTGGTTAAGACCGGTGCAACGCTTGGCGGCATTTTACCGCTTTTTGGCGGTTTTCGGTGTAATTTAACAATATCTCGGGAACGGTGTAAGCTAAAGACTTGAAATTTGGTATGTAGTTCACAAATGTGACAAGGATGCAACACAAAACCGCTTTGACCGCTTTTTGGCGGTTTTCAGCTATATCGACTAAACGGTTAGAGATATTGTAAATGATACAACAGAACACCCAAATAAGCACCATTCAATAGGATAAGGAAAGTCGTGTGATGTTCACACCAGATTTTTTAAAATCTGGTTTTGTTTTGATAACTAAGGGGTGAGAGAATTAGATTTCGTGCTACCGTAATTAAAACAATTTTATACGGTCTCGGTCTTTCAAATATCAAAAGTGCCAAGTGTGTGAGAATCTGAGAATTCTTTTTCGTTTTACTGTGGGACCGGACAATTAAATTTAGTCTCCCCTTTTGAATAAAGAGAATAGAGTCTGAGAATTCCGACTTTTGGGTGTAGGTAATAATTTTGTCTAGGACAATTTAAATTAAAAATATTCTCATAATTTCTCGGTCGACCACGATAGGGTCCTTGACAGGATGTCTGGGACAACATAAAATGCAATACTTATTCAATTCATGATTTTGGTTAAGTTTATCACTACCAGAGCTAACACTTGTTTGGTATTGGGTACAACCAGCACTACCCAAGCCATACGAAGTAATGGTTTTGGAAAATCGAGGTCCCTCTAACTTTGAGGAGACCTTATCTACGTCAAGAGCATTGAATAGAGAGCATTCAAAACCACTATCAAAAAGAAAACAAAATCGCTCACCGTTATGGTATAGTTGTTTTTCTGGGTTGACAGCACACATTCCAACATATCTGTCTGGAGGCTCCTTCATCTTGGGACACCCTACAGCAAAGTAGGTACTAGGTATCCGGTCCGTTCACATTTGTAGCACGTCATTCGAAGCCAGATCTCTGGACTCCAGAGTCTGGAGGTCGATTTTATCACAGCTCTGCGACAGTCGCTGGTATGATGATCAAATTTTCTCTTACAACGTTCCTCATTCTCTTACAACGGACGTCCAAGTTACGTGAATGAGGGTGTAAATTCATTACTTTTCTCGAACAATCATAATAAAGGTTTTAATTATTCTTGGAAGACTTTCTCCAAATCGCTGGGGCCGAAAACACACGCGATCATGCAGCTCTTGCAGCTCATAAATTTGAGGACCACAAACCTATCATTCTGGGGTTGAAACATCGGTTACGCATAATAAACAATTAAAATCAAATACTATACAACCATTCGTCCTTCACGAGAGCTAAAGAAAATGGCCTCTCTATACGAACCTGAGGATTCTCAATCCATAAAACACGTTTTCTCACAAAGCGCTTGCCTGCTTTGCTTGCTTTCAAAGAAAACCTCAATCACTATTACCACTCAAAACAAATCTGTTAGGTAAAGCTGAAAACCTGTTGTCTCTGGTTAAGGAAGGCACTAGAAACGGCAGAACACAATCATCTGCATCATGCGAATGTGGTACCGTCTCTTTACAACGACTGTGACACTTATGTTTCTCGTGGATGATTATGGATTATGACAGGGAGAATGTTAAGAGAAATCGGTTCTATCTCGGCTTTTATTAAAAGTTCTTAAAGCTCGTTAGAAATTCTGGGGAGCCTCATGAAAGATCTGATGTACGTACTTTACTACTCACCTCAATAATAGGTATCGATGCACTGCACCTGAGAACTTAGAGTTTTCTGATCCCTTATTTTCAGGGACGTTCATATAAATCAGAAAGCTTTCCAAGACGTTCATATCCAATCAGATAAGGGCTTTCCACTTGTATAAATTTTGATTAAGGACTCAAAAACACC
>NW_007379667.1:34998-37980 GCF_000475195.1 Diaphorina citri | reverse complement strand
GCCTAGATCGACTATCATAGCGGATGTATTTTGTTTTAGTTGCAGGAAACCTTAGTTCTTTAGTTGGATTTCGTAACAAGAGAACTAACTGCAGAAATTTGGGGATGTGTTGTTATTGCCAAAGAAGTGACCAAGGTATCTAGTACTGTATTTTTCTGCTCAAGAAATTGAAAATTTCTGACTATTATTGGCCATTATCAATATTTTTTTTTTTTTTTTTTTTAATAGAGCAAAACTCACCTTGTGTTAATATACCTGGCTTCGTTAACTCTTCGAGTTATTATCGTAGGGGAACTTCTTGTGGTGGTACCTCTACATATATATGCGGAGGAGTCGGAAGAACCTCCGTTCTCCAAAATATCCTTATTACTGGACTCCATAGTTCACACAAATGAAACACTCAAGTATATACGTACAATAATAAAATAAGATAAAGCAGTTTATTAGTTATTACGATAGAATTACACAATTACACGGATAAAGCACAGTATTACAATTAATGATAAGTAAGTACAACGAAAGATATTGATGATAACTATTAGCTAATCGAGAGGTTAGGTATTACGGTATTTTACTTAGGACCTGAAACTCCCGCAGACATCCCTTAACGGATTCTATCAAATCAGAATCAGTTTTAAATTTCATGCGCATCGAAAAACTGCACGTATATTTTGTAAACAAAAATGAAATAAATAAATAAATAAAAACATGTGATTTGTGTTGTGACTTTGTGAGTTTAGCTGTTTTGAGATTTTTTTTTTACTCAACATTCTATTATTTGATAAAAATAATTAATATTTTCATCAGGACAATAATAATTACGATTAAAAAGGATTTTATTTAAATTGGTGAGCTTTCGATGTCACTCAGGACATCATCTTCAGAGCAAGATAGATGTTGGTATCGAATGAAGATCCCTTCCTGGGATTGGTCCAATGGTTACGCTCTGCTTATGAGGGTGCCATGGCTAGCCTACATATATATATGTATAAAAACACAGAAGATGAGGTGTGATTAAAATAATAAAAATAAATAAATGCAGTTTCTTTGTATTATTATATCACAACTTGGGAGTTTCAAAAAGTCAAACCCCGTGCGCTTCGTGCTTTTTTTCCTCTCCCTTATTTTGTGTTTTTCAAAAGAAAGAGTTGGTCGTTTTTTGTGATTTTTGTACCATTTTGCGAGTTAAGTTCTCCTCTTGAAGAGTATGTAAGTCATACCTAGATCCCTGTTGTACTTTCTGCTTTACATTGAACTTTTTTATTCCATTTGAACAATGCTCTACCTTCCCATTTCGCTCAATTTTACGGTTGCAGTGGCAACGCAGTAACAACTGTTCAGTCCTCCCGGCTGCTGCGATCCTCTCCAGTTCCCGAGTCCACTTTTTTCCTGTCAATTATTAATTTCTTCCATCATATTTCTTCCATCTACAAGTATGACGTCTACCTCTACCTCCTATTCTACCATTACCGCAGCTCCACGTTCTACCTCTACTGTGAAAACTGACAATGTGAAGCTACCCAATATTCCGTCCCCCAACCTTAGCTCCTCCCAGTCTTCCGAACCCCTGCTATCCAAGAAGTGTGCCATTGTCTTCCCCAATGTTGAGTCTATCCACGTGGACAAGTACTTCGTCGCTGTCGGCGAAATAATCGGCTTCAAGAACATCATCTTTGGCGGTAAAAGCGGTCAGCGAATGGTGATGCACTTGGTTTCCGAAGATCTTGTTGATTCTTTTGTAATCTTTGGCGGTAAAAGCGGTCAGCGAATGGTGATGCACTTGGTTTCCGAAGATCTTGTTGATTCTTTTGTAGACTCTCACGACCATGCAATCGTTAACGGAGAACCCTTACCTGTGAAGAAAATGGTTAACCCCGGCTTCAAAGTCATATTCAACCATGTGAACCCAAGTGTACCGAACGATCTACTTTTGCAAGCTATCTCAAAATATGGGCGTCCAATCTCCCCCATCACGTACGTCAATACTGGTCTTCGAGATGAAAGACTACGTCACATTTACACTTACAAACGCCAAGTTTTTGTGGATAATAAAGACGCCATCCCTAATTCCATTCAAGTCTCTCTCGGCTCTGAACTCAACACAATCTATTTGACCATCGACTCCCTCAAATGCTATTCTTGTGGTTTAGAAGGTCACTCCATTAAGATCTGCCCAACCAAGGACTTCATCCGCCAACCAGCACAAGACAGAATGTTAAAAAACATCAAAGATCTCAGCCCTGGCACACCTTCTCTTCAAGTGGTCTCTGATGAGATTGCTGAACAGCCTCATCCATCCACAGCAGACCAGCACAATATGTTTGCCCCATCCTTTTTCCCTGAGTTGGGAAAAAAGACCAGCCCATCTGTTCCGAACGTCGTAGAAGATAATAAAGACTGTAACGTTGAAGTACCTCCTGAAGATGAGAAAATGGATGACTTCCCTCTGCATGGTGATGATATAGAGCCAAACCCCGAAGATAGAAAGTCCGCGAAAAGATCTCTCTCCCCTCCAAAGAAAATCGTTCAGAATGTGGAGGAAAAGAAAGTCAAAGTTGAAAGTGAATTCCATGAATCCTTCCTAAACGCTGTTGATGCCACCCTGGCTAAAGTTAAATTTGCACTACCTAAGGACGATATCCTGAAACTGTTTATAGAAACAAAGAATGCACGAAATAAAAATAGTATAATATCGAACCTTGGATTGGACTCAGCGGATCTAAAAATTGTATTGAAAATTATGATGGAACAAAAAATATCCCCTAACATGAAAGCGAGAATAAAGACTCTGTACAAACACATTACTCCTACCCCTGAAAAAGCTCTATTACCTGAAGACCAAGATTGATTCCCTAAAGATATGGACGACTCCTCACAAAAGAGAAGACAGTACCTGGGCAGCTACACCAAGTCGTAGGCCACCTTATTTATTTGCCGCAAATGGCCTGTGTTGCTAAATTGTGTAAAAATAAAATAAATAAA
>NW_007379667.1:34005-34880 GCF_000475195.1 Diaphorina citri | reverse complement strand
TTGTTGTTTTGTGCCAGTTGTTTAAGGGTTTGCTGACATTCCCAAGTTATCTTGGATTTTGTTTGGAAGTTCCCAATTGCCCTCAGCGCAGCCTGGCTGTCAGAGAAAATATAGATCTCCCTCTTCGAGAGACCCATATTGATATTCTCTTCTGCACAGTTGCGGATGGCTAGGACTTCTGCTTGGTATACTCCTGTGTATGTCCCCAGAGGTAGACTAATGTTCACCCTAGGTTTCACACAGTGTATGCCCGCACCCGATCCAGCTTCTGTTTTAGAGCCGTCAGTGTACCACACTACAGCTCCTTTCTTCAGAAGTTGAGTTTCTTTAACCCCCCAGTTTCCAGCCGTCTCAATGACAACATTGACTGGATTGTCAAAGTTTTCTTCGACAGCCATCATATCTGAGCGCATCTCAAAAAGGGGGTCAGAGATGGCTGTAGTGATTATGGAGTGCCCATGGTGTTGGGTTATCCAGGTGTTGTTTAACTTGAGTCTGTGAGCCACAGTCCTTGCCGTCCCCTTGACGTGTATGTCTAAAGGCGTCAGGCCTAGGAGTGTCTCCATTGCAAGTGTGGGAGTGCAACTGGTGATGCATAGACAGCCCAGCCTCTGGATCTTGTCCAGCAGCTCTTTCGCCTGTCTTTGATCGGTTTTTGGCCACCATACTACAGCGCAGTAGGTGACTGTGGGTCTGAT
The DNA here is from genome assembly GCF_000475195.1 of Diaphorina citri. Taxonomy (NCBI): domain Eukaryota; kingdom Metazoa; phylum Arthropoda; class Insecta; order Hemiptera; family Psyllidae; genus Diaphorina; species Diaphorina citri. Next base: position 34,182 of record NW_007379667.1, on the reverse strand, counting down.
GACCTCGCGATACAAGTAACTCATAACGCGAGGCTTTAGTCCCCAGCTTTTTCCAAATGTCCTTCTAGCCATCATAAGTGACCGAGTACATTTGAGTTTTATGCTTTCCAAATGTTTATTCCATGTCAACTTGGGGTCTAGATTGACTCCCAGGTATTTCACTTCATTTGCAAAGGA
>NW_007379667.1:10000-33355 GCF_000475195.1 Diaphorina citri | reverse complement strand
CCTACAGAAGGGGGTGCTTCCCTACAGAAGCTTACTTGACAGCAAACCTCTGGAGGATCGCTTAACCATGTCTTCTGCTAACTCACAGGCTTGACAGTACCGCTATACCGTGCCTTGGATACTGTCTAACCCGGTGAGTGTGTAGCAGAGAACGTGGTCCCTCAATGGAGCCTCATCTGTGGAGTGTCGGACCACACCCCCCACGTGCGAAACGTACTCTTCACGTACTAGAGTACATTTCCGGTTGCGATGTGCCCCCGGGGCGTAGAGTGACGCCCAATGCTATCCTTGTCTCTGACGTGAACTAGGCCTCACTCCCTCCCGGTGACGTCAAGTCACACCGGGGGAGAGATAGGATTTGGCCCTCACCCTCCCCCAGCTGCGTCAAGCCGCCGGGGAAAGGATAGGGTTTTAGTTGGTCCTCCGTGGTAACAATATGTCCAACTCTGACGCTAGTTGGGGGTTATTCGGGTATAGTCATGCACCCCGACTTTCTCTCACCCCCGTTTGAAGAGATGGCGGCATGGTATGTTTGACAAAAAGAGAAGAAATATAACAAAATACGTATGTCTAAACTTACCCATGTTTTGTTAAAAGAAAAATATATGGGTGACCCCATTTAGGACCGTCGTGGTGAGTTGGACCCCGTCTTCCACCCCCCCCCCGTGTGATTAGTGGAGACTCAGACAAAGTCCATCTCTATATTGAATAAATTTTATTATTCTACCTTTAGTTGGGTGACTAACTGGACTCGGGACACCGAGTTTGACTACGTTAGCAAGTCGGTGGGTACCTCTAGTCCTCGCTGCGGATGAGGCGGTCACCTTCGCAGCCGCCGTAGTGTCCACGTCGCTCACCTCCTCTAGCGCTCCGGCTTTTGGCGACGAGGGCGCGTCTGACAGGTTGCGTAACGCGAGCCATAGTTGGCCCTGCGTAGACCCTGTCCGGGTTTGAAAGACCCCCGTGTCTCGCGTTCAACGTCCGTGTCTCCGCGGTAGCGCCGCGCACCCGCTTGGACAGGGCGGGCGCTTTTTGCCGTGAGACAGCGTTGTTTCCCGCGACCTCGTCAAGGCACGGTGGTTGAATGTCGCGGTGACTTTGGGGGTCCCGTTCCTCTCCCGCTAGAGCGAGTCGTGAGGAAGTTGACCCCTTTTTCAGGGGGTACTTCTTTATATATCCTTTCCCCAGACTCCCACCCAGCGTCGAGTCGACCGTCACTCCAGGACTCCCTGGGTCGGGCAAGCTGCCACCTCCGCGTCGTGTAAAGTCGGTCCGGGGATTGTTCGTGGTTTTACCACGGTATCAACGGCTAATCTATAGGTCTCCTTTTCTACTCACGTGTTCGCGACACGTCTATGATATCCCCTCGATGAAGACGCTCCGGTTCATAAGTTTCGTCGCCCCCCTCTAAAGCAATGGCTGCAACAGTTTTTTGCTTGAAGCTCTTTCCAACTGAGCAAGACCAAACGGCCTACTCAAATGGGTGCGAGACCAATTCTCTTTGTGCCACTTCCTTAGGGAAGCCACAACCCCTATGTGCATTCCACCCCTGCGCATGTTCGCTTGACATAGGGGACGTGTGTGCTCTCCGGTATAAGTACCGACACGTTTTCCTGTAGCTTTATACATCCATGCCTGACTTTTGGATTTCTCGAATTATAGAGACCTACACCTGAGGTCTTATGGGTTCCGACGCACGACGCTCTTGTAACTAATTAGTCGCAAGTTTTTTCTCGCTTCCCCTTACTGAAATTCATCAGAGGGAATGCTTTTAGCGACTTCCCCAGGCCTTAGCCCTAAATTCTAGTCAGAGCCAGAAGCTTACTAGGATAGTCCCATTCGGCCTCCTCTTTCGCCAGGCATTTTGTCTACCACCATGAACGCAGGGGGTTTATTTGGCGAGGTTGTAACATTCCGCCGATGGACGGCGGAAGGACGTCGAAAGGTTCGGAGCTGTTGAGCTAGACGGGCTTATTTCTTGGAATGGCAGGACCCCCCGTCTCATGCCCCATCCACCGTGGTCTTCTCGCGCCCATTAAATACCTGTGCGGAGAGGAATCTGGGTCTTGTTACGTTAAGACTATTATTTGGGATCTAATACATACGAATGGTTACTTCCCCAAGCGGAGGGGTTTGGCATTTGTTGTTAATTCTATGAGATGGTATTTCTTTACCGAGACTTCCTCCGAGAGCAGAGGAGTCGCATAAAGGGATTGCTGAGAGGATCAGGGAGGGAGGAGTACTCCATTAGTCGACCAGCTTAGAGGCTCGAGGTTTTGGAGCTCGGAGGATAACCGAGCTGCGGTTGCGGAGTGTTGTTTTAGCCCTAGTTGACTGTGGTCTCTGATGAGATTGCTGAACAGCCTCATCCATCCACAGCAGACCAGCACAATATGTTTGCCCCATCCTTTTTCCCTGAGTTGGGAAAAAAGACCAGCCCATCTGTTCCGAACGTCGTAGATCGTAGAAGATACATTTGTAGAACTCAATAAAGACTGTAACGCTGAAGTACTTCCTGAAGATGAGAAAATGGATGACTTCCCTCTGCATGATGATGATATAGAGCCAAACCCCGAAGATAGAAAGTCCGCGAAAAGACCTCTCTCCCCTCTAAAGAAGATCGTTCAGAATGTGGAGGAAAAGAAAGTCAAAGTTGAGAATGATTTCCATGAATCCTTCCTAAACGCTGTTGACGCCACCCTGGCTAAAGTTAAATTTGCACTACCTAAGGACGATATTCTGAAACTGCTTATAGAAACAAAGAATGTACGAAACCAAAATAGTAAAATCTCGAACCTTGGATTGGACTCAGCGGATCTGAAAATTGAATGGAAGATTCTGCTGGAACACAAAATATCTCTTAACATGAAAAGCGAGAATAAAGACTCTGAACAAACACATAACTCCTACCCCTGAAAAAGCTCTATTACCTGAAGACCAAGATTCATTCCCTGACGATATGGACGACTCCTCACAAATGAAAAGACAGTACCTGGGCAGCTACACCAAATCATAACAAGTTAAGAAGAATCAATTTGGGCACACAAAAGTTAACCATTCGTTCCTGTTCAGAAGAGAAGACCCACCAGTCTGTGACGAGTGCAAGGTCCCCTTAACAGTAGAGCATATTGTCCTGTCCTGCCAAAAGATGCGCTCCCGCCCCGACTCCTTCCTGAATTCTACCCGCTCTGACGTCCTCAAAGATGATCCTGATTCCATAGTCACCCTCATGCGTTTCTTGAAAAGAAAAAAAACTTCCCGAAAGAACTGTAGGCCACCTTATTTATTTGCCGCAAATGGCCTGTGTTGCTAAATTGTGTAAAAAAATAAAAATAAATAAAAAATATCACAACTTTGGTGCTCACTGATACAGCATTGTAGGATTTCTCCCGATACCTCTTGCAAAAACACATTACGATCGAATGTCAAATCGTTAGCGCCATAGATAGGCGAAATTTTTCAAAAAAGAATGTTCCTGAAATTTGTCATTACCTAGAATTAAATGACATTTTTGGTTTGCCAACACTCACACTTAACTTATACTTTTTATAGGATTTAAAGTTGGCACGTACCTTACTGTTTGGTATTGGACGTTTCGGGTCTGAACTCCAGACCCGTCTTCAGCAATTTGTCAATGTGTTGACAAATTGCTGACACATTGACAAATTGCTGAAGACGGGTCTGGAGTTCAGACCCGAAACGTCCAATACCAAACAGTAAGGTACGTGCCAACTTTAAATCCTATAAAAAGTATAAGTTAAGTGTGAGTGTTGGCAAACCAAAAATGTCATTTAATTCTAGGTAATGACAAATTTCAGGAACATTCTTTTTTGAAAAATTTCGCCTATCTATGGCGCTAACGATTTGACATTCGATCGTAATGTGTTTTTGCAAGAGGTATCGGGAGAAATCCTACAATGCTGTATCAGTGAGCACCAAAGTTGTGATATTTTTTATTTATTTTTATTTTTTTACACAATTTAGCAACACAGGCCATTTGCGGCAAATAAATAAGGTGGCCTACAGTTCTTTCGGGAAGTTTTTTTTCTTTTCAAGAAACGCATGAGGGTGACTATGGAATCAGGATCATCTTTGAGGACGTCAGAGCGGGTAGAATTCAGGAAGGAGTCGGGGCGGGAGCGCATCTTTTGGCAGGACAGGACAATATGCTCTACTGTTAAGGGGACCTTGCACTCGTCACAGACTGGTGGGTCTTCTCTTCTGAACAGGAACGAATGGTTAACTTTTGTGTGCCCAAATTGATTCTTCTTAACTTGTTATGATTTGGTGTAGCTGCCCAGGTACTGTCTTTTCATTTGTGAGGAGTCGTCCATATCGTCAGGGAATGAATCTTGGTCTTCAGGTAATAGAGCTTTTTCAGGGGTAGGAGCATCTCGAGACCGAGACTGATCTTAAATCCCGATTCCCGGACCCCCTTCAGCGATTTTTCGTCAAGGGAGACTACTAAAGTCATCCCCTTGACGTCTTTCTGAACGCTGATTAATCCAATGTTCTCAGCATCCAGCTTGGGATTCTGGAGTCCCACCAGAGATATTAGCTCTTTAGGGTCTTCAGTCCCTACCATATTCGATGTCCTTTTGGACACCATGAATATGGCCTTGTGTTCAGGGATAAGTTCCTTGTACGGTCCCACCTTAACGTGTATCCCCAACACCGAAGGGATCTCCTTCACCGTGTTCTCTAACCAGAGCCGGGTAAACTCATCCCGGCAAACCAGAACGAGTGCACCCTTCTCGAAGTCGTTTTTGACGAACGTCGGTAACGAATCTCCCCCCGCTGCTTTGAATATTGGCCTGCAGAGGTAGCTCCCTATAGTATCTGCACAGCTTTGCACCATCTTTTCCTCTGGATATCTAATCGGAACTATGGCCATTTTGGTGCTTGTTAGGGCCTGGCTAAATGTGGCTGCTCCACCGACGGCTGGGTCCTCAGGACCCTCACTGCCAGCTGAGCTGGACCTTTTAATATATTATATAACAATACTTCAATCATCAATACACATCAAGCCAGCTCCATCATCAAAAGCATAAGGCTTAACAATCTGCCTCATTCCTCTTTAATCTTAATGAGACAGCTTTCAGAATTGAATTCTAAATTAGTTAGAATCAGCTAGTCTAGTTAGCTTGGAGAGTAGCGCCTGCCTTGTAAGCGCCAGGTCGCGACTTCGATTCCCGACCGGGGCGGACTTTATCCTAAACAAATAACGTTCGTTCTCGGTGACGGTGATGATCATTATAATCATCATAATTCATAATAATAGTAAGTTGGCCCAGCCTTGAAAATCTGAAGGCACAGAAAAAAAGGCACTTAATGGCTGAAGAAACTATGCGGGAATTGAGAACTCTACAATGAGGCATTCAGAAGCTATTTAAGGGCTGACTTTCGGCGGACCCTGTGTAAGGACGATACATGATTACCTGACAAAACTTTTTGCAGGACTCAGTCTACCTCTACCTCTGATTTCAGTCACTCTAATACAGAAGAGTGCACTTGTCTAAATGACAACGTATATCATCTGAATATGCTCACTATTGATTACATGGGTAGAGATGCTTCTATCTTATTTGTGGACGCGACAAATTTTGAATTAGTGTCCTCGGATTTAAAGTCTTGCAAGTGTGATACTTTGTTACATCTAAATGCAGGTAAGATTAAAACTGTGACTCTTTTCTAAAGGGATGTATATCAAATATCTTCACACTGCATGTTTTGGCACTTTTTTGACGATTATGCATAGGTATATGTATTAAAGAATTTTGGCATATTATGCAGACTTTTACCTATTTTTTCGGGTGTGGGACTTACAAGAAGGTTCAAAACAGGTCATATTTTGCGGACTTTGTATGCAGACTGTCTGAAATTGCAGGCTTTCCTGGTTCAGGGTGGACCTCTGAAGTTTCCGGATGGGATCAATCCGATCTCGACCTCCTACGATCCTCATGGCGAGAATCAACCCTGAATACATACAAGGCTCCTTGGAAACGATGGCTGGCCTGGACTTCCAGTTCTGGCGTGTCCGTCAACAACCCTGCCCCTAAGGACCTCGCAAGATTCCTGAGTTATCTTCACTCTCTGAACTTCTCTTATAGTTCCATATTGGTTCATAAGTCCGTGGTAGCGAACTTTGCCAACCCCTCGAGGACTCAAGAACTCACGGGTCACCCTGTAGTTCGTCAGATCCTTAAGGCTATTAGCCTTAAGAGAGCCATCGGACTTCCCGAGAAGAGAGAGATCTGGGACGTGTCAACTCTCATCTCATGGATCTCATATCATCCTCCTAATCAAGACAGCCTCTTCGAGGTGGCCAGGCACACAGCAATTCTTCTACTGTTATGTTCCGGGAGAAGAGTTCACGACCTGACCCTGCTCCTCTCCTCTCGCGACGGCTTTCAAGATCTGGGGGACAGGGCGGTGTTCTGGCCTGCCTTCGGTTCCAAGACGGATACCTCTGGTCACCGACAATCTGGGTGGCAGCTTAAGGAAAACCCTTCAAATCCTCTCTTCGACCCATTATTTTGGGTTCGTAAACTGATTTCGCTCTCATCAACTCGGATTCGAAAGAAAGATGTAAAGTCTTTATTTTTCACCACTCGAGGTGAGGTCAAGGCGGCATCTAGGTCCATAATTGCAGGGTGGATAAAAACTGCCTTTTCAGCCGCCGGCATCAACGCCTCGGCCGGATCCTTCAGGTCTGCCGTTGGTTCATCTAGGATGAACTCGGAATTCCCCTTGGATGTTATTCTAAGTAAAGGAAATTGGAAGGGTCCGACTAACTTTCTTAAACACTATTATAAACCTGTGGCTGAGAGGCCGCCGGACCGCTCGGGTCCCTTAAAATCTCTTGACCTTTGTTTTGACCCGGTTAATTGACTTTGTAATAGCCTTAGGCCCAGATCTATCTTTTCTTGTTAATTATCTTTCCCCAGTTTATTTTGGATATGGGTTAGGGGGGGACATTTATCCGGTTTCCGGTTTCTAAGTGGGTAGGTAGGTAGAAACCGGATAAATGTCCCCCCCCTAACCCACTTAGAACCTTCTTTCAACTCACTTAAAATCAGTTTTTTTTTTTTATCTTGACCATGTACATATCTTCTTATTATTTTTACCTATTATTTATTTTATTCTTATTCTGATAAATAATAATTCAATTAACTATTTATTATATCTTTTGCTTGAATTTTCTCATAGAAATGAGATCCTCGAGGGGTTGGCAAAGTTCGCTACCACGGACTTATGAACCAATATGGAACTATAAGAGAAGTTCAGAGAGTGAAGATAACTCAGGAATCTTGCGAGGTCCTTAGGGGCAGGGTTGTTGACGGACACGCCAGAACTGGAAATCCAGGCCAGCCATCGTTACCAAGGAGCCTTGTATGTACTCAGGGTTGATTCTCGCCATGAAGATTGTAGGAGGTCGAGATCGGATTGATCCCATCCGGAAACTTCAGAGGTCCACCCTGAACCAGGAAAGCCTGCAATTTCAGACAGTCTAACTCGGGAGGAGGACGCTTTGTGGCTAGGTCTATCAGGTTCTTCTTGAGATTTGTTACAACCCGGGAAGGAGCCATTGTTCTTGCTTTCAGGTCCGGCCACCAAAATGCGTTCTCCCAATGAGGCGTCACTAGGATGTACAAGCCCCGTGCTGAATTCAGATGATGTAAGACGCGCGGAAGAAGTGGAGGAAGGGGAAAGACCCAGGCTAGAGAAAACTCCTACTTCCGCGAGAAGGCATCTACAAACATTGCCTGATGGTCCAGCGTTGACAGCGCAATGAATCGAGGAACCACAGCTGAGTTGGCTGTTGCGAACAGGTCTATCTCCGGAACACCCCCTGGGGTGGAATCCTCGACAGGTGGAGGGGACGGGTTTTGGGCAGGTGGTGGCTGCTCCATTGGATCTTGCGGAAATGAAGTTTCCCCAGAGGAATTACGAAGGCAGCGAAATTCAGATACCCAATGAGGACTTTGGCGATTCTCCAGGGCCATTGGCGAGTTTGAAGCAGAGTTAGAAGGTAACGCTGAATGGTAGACTGTTTCTCCAGGGGAAGGGACTTCGAATCCAGGGTTGGGTTCCACATAATCCCCAGGTATTGGCAGGTCTGAACCGGCCACAGCACTGATTTTCCCAAGTTGACTGACCATCCCAGGCTATGAAGGGCTGCCACTGCTGCCAGAGCCTGGGAACGGAGACGAACCGAATCTTGATTCACTAGGAGAAAGTCGTCGAGGTAGACGATGATTCTCATACCCAGATTTCGGAGATAATTGGCAATCCAAATGGTCAACTTCGCAAATACTTGAGGGGCTGAGGCAAGCCCAAACGGAAGACAAGTCATGCAGTAGAGGGTGTCGCGGTATACTACAGACAGGAACCTCTGATGAGAAGACCGAATCGGTACGTGAAAGTATGTCTGAGAGAGATCGATTTTCACGAGAAACTCTCCTCTCTGGAGAAAATCTGGTACACGGAATGGTTTACGAGATGGAATTTCTTCAGGCTTAGAAACTGGTTCAGCCGTTTCAAATTTATAATTGGTCTTTTACACCCGCTTTTTCTCCGGCTGATGGGGAGGAGCCGTCCACTGCGCGGGTCTCTTCCACGATGCCGAAGAGGGAGCTGCTCTTGAGGCAGCAGCCGGGATCCTCGAACCAGAACAAGAGGAATGAGGCAGATTGTTAAGCCTTATGCTTTTGATGATGGAGCTGGCTTGATGTGTATTGATGATTGAAGTATTGTTATATAATATATTAAAAAAAAAAAACATTTCCTATTTGGAAAAAAAATAGAAGAGAGAGAGATATTACCTTGCAAATAACTGGATGACATCAGTTCCAGTTACTGAACTACTATACACTGTGCTATGGTTACCTTCCTCCTCTAACCATATCAGCATACTGAAAACAAAATCCGTGAAATTACAAAGTTAAAAAAAAAAAAAATATATAGGTATATACCTTGAACCATTAATAAAAGAAATATTGAACAGCCAGTGCATGCAGTAAGACAACTTACCCGTGTAAAGGTTCTACCAGCAAACACGACACTCTCTCATGGCGTTGAAGAACGAGTTCTATTTTAAGTGAATACAAGTCCAGCCTATGTAGGACAGACGTATTAACTGTAGTAGACTCTGCCCAATAGATATATCTTCCTACCCAGTCCACTGCCACACTAGTAATAGTGCCGTTCAGTTCAAACTCCCACTAAAACACAAATTACACAAAGAATAGCATGAATGTTTCTTACAAAATATATCTTTTCACACTATGTAGGCAACTAGGTACCTACCTATACTTTCTTATAACTTGAACTTGAACTTAGAAAATTTCAAAGAGTATGCAACCATGAAGAGGCTACACAAAAAATCTAAAAAATCGCCCGCGGTGCTGAAAATTCTTAGTTGCGGAGACTGAATTTCTGGTGATAGTAGACCAAATTTTTAAAAATTCGCCTGAGGCGCTCTAATTTATTTTCTCATTTTAGCGTTCAGCTGCAATTAGGAGGAAAAAATGAGTAGAAAAATATCTAAGAATGAGGTACGTCAAAAATTAATTCGTGACAATTATCAGGTACCTACATACTTTTTGTAAATTTCGCCTGCGGCGCGGAATATTTGATGTTCGATAAGTCTCCGTTTGAAATTAAATTTAGAAAAATATCGGCTGCAAAGAAGAAAAAAAATGTATTGAAGTATTTAAGAATTAATTACGTAACAAATTAAATATGTAGGTAATGACAACTTATACTTTTTATAGGACTTAAAGTTACCTTTGGTACTGTTTGGTATTGGACGTTTCGGGTCTGAACTCCAAAATCCGCCCCGGGCGGGAATCGAACCCGCGGCCTAGCGCTTACAAGGCAGACGCACTACCAACTAAGCTAACTAGGCTGGCAGATGCATGGTTCTTCATTGCCTCAGTGAGAAGTTTGGAGTCAGTGAGAAGTTTGGGGGCACGGTTGGTCCAGTGGTAACGCACTTGCTTGCCATGCAGATGAATACCTCCATACGACTAGATTGGCTGAATGTGGGCACGGTTGGTCCAGTGGTAACGCGCTTGCTTGCCATGCAGAAGGTCCCGGGTTCGAATCCCACCATCGACAAAAATTTGTACTCGTTTTTCGATTGCAAATATTTCAACGGGTTACTTTCTGGTGTTTTCGTGTTGACCCAGCACCTAAATGGGAAGTATTGTGTCTCTTCTCGCCCATCTGATGAGAGGCATACTACGGGATGGGCATGCTACAACACAGGCCACAAGCGTCTAATGTAGCAGTTGTTCCATTGCTACGAAATAAAAACGGCGGTGGAACACTCATCTTTTTTTTAAAAAAAAAGAAGAAAAAAAAATAAGAACCCCTCTGACTGCGGGATATCTTTCAGCAACCTGGGATGAACACGGGTGGCGGCTTCCACTTCTTTGCGCCTCTGAAGAATTGTATCAGATCTCTTCTCGCAAACAAACTGGAGTAGGCTGTCTGTTGTTTTCCGGAAGGGTGAGTCTTTGGCCGAAAGATGTTCACGCAGCGCAGGAGCGGCCGCCGGGAACTTCGCAAAGACCTCCTTCATTGATTCTTCCAAATTTTTTCTTTGAAGTAGCAAGCCGTGAGTGATACATCCAAGGGTACTATCCATCTTCGCTAAGATATCATCCTTTGCAGAAGGTCGGCGCTCAATCTCTGGATTAACCTTCAGGCGCCCGAATACTCCGCTTGCCTGAAAGGGATCCTGCACCAACCACTGGAATTGAGACGTTGACATTCAATACCCAGGGCCTCGATCTCAGGGGCCGGGGGTGGGACGGCTGGTTCCATTTCCTTCGTCGAAGGCCCGAAAGCGAAGGACAAATCGGGTTCTACGGAGACATCTTCCACCTCGGATTCAGCAAACAGGGAGGGGGGCACCCATTTTTCGGCGTCAGAAGATACCCCAGAAGCGGCCGGGGACCCAGGATTCAGCAGACACGAAAAATTGGGAATGCAGACTTGAAGGAATTAAGATTCATAAGGCACGAAAAACTGGGAATGCAGGCTTGGCCTCAATTTTCTGATCTCACCACTTTTAAGGGCCGACATTTTTGGATAGGAACTTGGCCTTTTTTCACATTTGTGTTTTTGTGGTATTTAATTACGTTAAAAAATTCATCAGAAGGAAAGGGAAAACCCTGTGACGTGGGGTTTTGAACCTCGCAGTCACCCGGTAGAATTACGTTAAAAAATTCATCAGAAGGAAAGGGAAAACCCTGTGACGTGGGGTTTTGAACCTCGCAGTCACCCGGTAGATTCGATATATATTTGAGTTGACAATTATCAACTTCGAATCTACCGCGGTAGGGATGGGAATCGAACAAAAGTATCGATTTTCAGAATCGATTTCATATCGAAACGTAAGTATCGATACCCTCACGAAGGGATGTCTTCGAATGAACTTCGTTTGGAGACCTCCTAGCGAATGGTGATGATGCCGTTTATTTCATTCCTTAATTCCCAGCCGTTTCTGAGATATAAGCGTGGTTCGCAAATCACGAACCACCCTGTATATTTGAGTTGACAATTATCAACTTCGAATCTACCGCGGTAGGGATGGGAATCGAACAAAAGTATCGATTTTCAGAATCGATTTCATATCGAAACGTAAGTATCGATACCCTCACGAAGGGATGTCTTCGAATGAACTTCGTTTGGAGACCTCCTAGCGAATGGTGCAGAAGACGATTGAGTGTCCGAACTGTCATGGCGATATGCACGGAACCTATGACAGATTGGGCCACTCACACATCGTCTCCTGCACCAGGAGTTACGTCGGAGTATACAGGTTGAGACTGCGATCAACCCCCAATAAGCCATATCAGTACGTGGGGCTGAAAAGAGAGTGGGGCAAACTTCTCTACCGCGTACCATACAAACTGTTTTTCTCTTTTATATTGTTTTATGCACCCACACACAAAAAGCCCAAATTGAGGCTTAGGTGTAGGGGCTGGCCAGCCCCAAAGGACGGGTTGAGCTTCTACGAATCTACGAAGTATCGATACACGAGATCGAATCGGAACCAAAGTATCGATATTTTGAAAAATCGATTTTAAAAAATCGGAAAAATGCACTATGTAGAACGTGGGGCTGAAAAGAGAGTGGGGCAAACTTCTCTACCGCGTACCATACAAACTGTTTTTCTCTTTTATATTGTTTTATGCATACAGATTTGAATGGGTACAAAACAATTTTCTTTTTATATACCCACTGGGGGTAAATCCTGGACAACCACTCAACCTGGGGCAGAAGTGGGCGGCCCCTTTCCTATCCCAAAATCAACCAGAGGCACCATTGTTATACAGGTTGAGACTGCGATCAACCCCCAATAAGCCATATCAGAACGTGGGGCTGAAAAGAGAGTGGGGCAAACTTCTCTACCGCGTACCATACAAACTGTTTTTCTCTTTTATATTGTTTTATGCATACAGATTTGAATGGGTACAAAACAATTTTCTTTTTATATACCCACTGGGGGTAAATCCTGGACAACCACTCAACCTGGGGCAGAAGTGGGGGGGGGCACACTAATCACCTCTGAGTCTGTTTCAGGTAGAGATATAACTTATTTAAATAATAAGATGGAAAATCAACCACTGATTGACCTGAGCCCTGTGGCTCAAACTGATGCAATCGTTCAGCCACCCATGGATCAAGGAGCGACGCCTACTCCGCCAGTGGAAGCGTCGGCGGCATCAACAGGTGCAGCGAGTGGAGGAGATCGCGAGGCCGAAACCGCTGCTCCCGCGCAGACTGTCCAACGCATTGCGTCCGGTATCAACCGGATGCATCTGGACAGGCCCAAACTTTCTGGGGCACAGAGGCGCAAGTTGCAGGCACAGAGGGCCATCGCGCGTGGGGAACCTGTCCCCCCGCGAAAACGGCACTCTGTCTGCAACAAAGGGCCTGGAGGCAGTTCCGTGCCACCAACCTTTAGCGCCACTGAAACCCCCAGGAAGAGAGGGCGATCTGCGCTCAGCACTCCTTCAACTGGGGAAAAAGTCCCCATGAAGAAGAATAGGAAAGGGTCTGAGGGTGAGTCCAGCTCAGCTGGCAGTGAGGGTCCTGAGGACCCAGCCGTCGGTGGAGCAGCCACATTCAGCCAGGCCCTAACAAGCACCAAAATGGCCATAGTTCCCATTAGATATCCAGAGGAAAAGATGGTGCAAAGCTGTGCAGACACGATAGGGAGCTACCTCTGCAGGCAAATATTCAAAGCAGCGGGGGGGGATTCTTTACCGACGTTCGTCAAAAACGACTACGAGAAGGGTGCGCTCGTTCTGGTTTGCCGGGATGAGTTTACCCGGCTCTGGTTAGAGAACACGGTGAAGGAGATCCCTTCGGTGTTGGGGATACACGTTAAGGTGGGACCGTACAAGGAACTTATCCCTGAACACAAGGCCATATTCATGGTGTCCAAAAGGACATCGAATATGGTAGGGACTGAAGACCCTAAAGAGCTAATATCTCTGGTGGGACTCCAGAATCCCAAGCTGGATGCTGAGAACATTGGATTAATCAGCGTTCAGAAAGACGTCAAGGGGATGACCTTAGTAGTCTCCCTTGACGAAAAATCGCTGAAGGGGGTCCGGGAATCGGGATTTAAGATCAGTCTCGGTCTCGAGATGATCCCTATCAGGGTACCGGAGGAGAAGCGGTCCGTAAAACCAGATGGTCGTACTGGTCCAAATAAACCTCCAACATTGTAAGGCGGCTACTGCCGCCTTCTGCAGGCTTTTCCAAGCCTGCGACATCGATCTGGCCCTAATACAAGAACCTTACGTCGTGGGGGGCAGAGTAGCGGGGTTAGGTGGCACCAGAGCGCGGGTAATTTATGATCACGCCTCTCCAAGACCCAGAACATGCATTCTGATAAACCCTAGGATTATGTATCTTACAATGACGGGGTTCTGCTCCCAAGACCTAACAACAACGGTGTTGACAAACCAGACGTTACATACCGAAACCCGCGCAAAACGAAATGGAGATGCTACCGACAATGTCTTGAGTCCGAACTCAGACTAATGAGAACGGACATAAAAGATACCGGTGACATTGAGGAAGTTTCAAACAACCTTAGCATTGCCATCAACAAGGCCTATGGCCTGCTGTCCTGAAGTTAAAGTGCTCAATAAGAACACCTCTTGGTGGACTCAAGAGCTCTCAAAACTAAGGAAACACACGAGAAGGCTGTTTAACAGAGCTAAGGTTAACAACGACTGGGAGTCTTACCACCAGTCGTTAAAAGAATACAACAAGGCCATTGGCCATTCGTACGGCTAAGAGAGCCGGATGGAGAAATCTATGCCACGAGATTGGAAAAACCTCTGAGGCAGCGAGACTCCAGAAGATCATGGCAAAAGAGCCAGTCACATTGGGGACCATCAAGAAACCCAATGGGGAGTGGACTCAAACGGGAAAAGAGACTCTGGAGACTCTCATAGAGACACACTTCCCAGGATCTGAATCCTTCGACTACGCGAATCCTAGTGACACAGCGCGGCCTGGAACTCCTCTCAGGAAACCCCAAAAGGACGACTGGGAACTAGCGAAGAATGTAGTAACACATAAGAAGTTGGAATGGGCCATTAGTACATTTCAACCCTTTAAAGCTGCTGGGAACGATGGCATCTTTCCAGCTCTTCTTCAAAGGGCAAAGGAGATAGTAATACCTATCCTATGTAGACTCTTCAAGGCTAGTATAGCCACTGGTTACATACCAATATTGGAAGGGAGGTCGTGGATAGCGCCCAGCGTCGTGAAGGTCGTGGGGGTAGCCATTGGAGCTGAAACGCAAGAGAGAAGGAGTTACCTGGAGGGAAGACTCTTTGGACACAATTTACAAGCGAAGGCTCAACTCTAAAAGAGAAGGCAGAAGGCTCACCGAAGGCTCAGCCTATACTGTAGGACACAGGCATAGGGAACAGATGGCCACAACTGCACCCTGAGGAGTGCCGACGCCGGCGCTCGGAGGCTCAACTTCTGAAGAGAAGGCTTAACTTGGGAGTACTGGGAGGCCTGGCAGACGCAGCCAAAAGTGAGCAACTGCTTGAAAGGTATAAGGAAGGCTCAACCAAGGCTCAGCCAAGGACCAACCTGAACTGTAGGCACAAGCACAGGGAGTACAGGGAGGCCTGACAGACGCACCCAAAAGTGAGCAATTGCTAGAAAGGTATGAGGAAGGCTCAACCAAGGCACAGTCAAGGTTCGACCTGAACTGTAGGGCACAGGAACAGGAAGCACTGGGAGGCTTACCAGACGCCCCCAGGAGAGAGAATCTGTAGGAAGAAGGCTCAACCAAGGCTCAGCCAAGGTTCACCTGAGCTGAAGGGCACAGGTACATGGAGCACTGGGAGGCCTGACAGACGCACCCAGGAGAGAGAATTTGCATGAAGAGGCAAGAAGAAGGCTCAACCAAGGCTCAGCCAAGGTTCACCTGAGCTGAAGGGCACAGGCACTTGGAGCACTGGGAGGCCTGACAGACGCACCCAAGAGAGAGATCTTGCTTGAATTGAAGGCCGGGGGAAGGCTCGGCCAAGGCTGAAACAAAAATGATTAACTTACCTATGACAACTAGGGGCCACAGGAACAACCACTTTTCCACTAAACTTTTTATTTATTTCCAAAAACTTAATTCACCCTACTTGGTCAAAAGCTAAGAGAGTACTCTTTTCTTTTGATAAAGTTTGTTTTTTCTATAAATATGGATGAATTTGATCAATTTTTGGGTCACTATCGTGAAAATGTGTATGTACTACTTGGCTCGGATACCTACATACTTGCAAGATCCAGGAGAATAAATGTTTTTTTTTTTTCTTCTTCTTTTTACTACATCAAGAAAAACATTAAAGAAATAATAGAATGTTAAGTGAAAATTCTCAAAACAGCTAAACTCACACCACAAATCACAGAAAATTTACGAGTAGGTAGGTAAGTATTATTTCTGTAAAAAAAAAAAAAAAAAACCAGAAAATTTTGGAGAGGTTAGGTAAGTTTTTTTTTTGTAAAAAAAAAAAAAAAAAAAAAAAAATGTTTGTTTATAAAAGATACGCGCAGTTTTTTGATGCGCATGAAATTTAAAACTGATTATGTCTGGTTGATTCAATTTAAGATCGTTCTCACCCTACGGAAAGACTGGTCAAACGACAAACGAGTCTTGGGAAAGGTCAAGCTTGAGATTGTTCTTAAGACTAGAAAGTACGTTTTTAGGTAGAAAAACCGTTTTATAAATACCGAATCGTTGTAATCCTGTGCTCAGCACGTGCTCAACTGCAAAGGACGTCCTTATATTTGTTCATAAATACGGGTGTAAGTGTCATAGAGGCCATATAGCATTGTGGTTTTATTGTTGTACTGGTTCCAGGTTTTCTCCCTACCAGTTTAACTACGGATCACAAACATATCTTCTGGTATCAAGCTGATGAAGGGAAAATATATTCTATCAGAAAGTTCTCAGATAATATTCTAGATGCTGCATCCCTGCCAATGAAGCATGTATCTGTTATTAAAAGTAGCTCACTCCACTCCATGCCTCGGCTGGGATCGAACCCACGCCCTCCTGTTTACCAGGCGAGCGTCTTGACCACTACGCTACCGAGGCCTAAACTAGCTGAATTCCGTCGCTTCGCTCCGGAATCCCGCTAGTTCATCCCGAGGCATGGCCAAACTTGTAGAAAAGGCATGGCCGAACTTGTGGAAAATAATAAAAAATACGGTCGCGCTGCGCGCTCCCTATTAGCTGCATAGTTATCAAATTAAAAACATAAACGAAACTCTCAAAAAGTTGGTCGAGGGCGGAACTCCCTATTAGCTGCATAGTTATCAAACTAAAAACAAAAAACATAAACGAAACTCAAAATGTTGGTCGAGAGCGGAGCAATTCTCTCCCGTTCTCTGCTTCCTGTGTATTTCTTATTGTGGTTTTAGCGATCGAAAATTGATCATATCTCAGGATCGATTTAGATTTTCGCAAAATCCTTTCTTATTGCACACCTAGACCATAAAAGGAATATTCCTACCAAATTTCAGCTTTCTAGGTGTTGTTGTTATTAGATTTTCGCAAAATCCTTTCTTGTTGCACACCTAGACCATAAAAGGAATATTCCTATCAAATTTCAGCTTTCTAGGTGTTGTGGTTCTGGAGATAGAGCGATCAGTGTGTGAAATGTGAATGAGTTCTCGTTCTTATAATATAAGATTTACTAGCTGAATTCCGTCGCTTCGCTCCGGAATCCCGCTAGTTCATCCCGAGGCATGGCCAAGCTTGTGGAAAAGGCATGGCCGAACTTGTATTTTTATCAAACTAAAAACATAAACGAAACTCAATATTAGGCGAGCGAGGAAAAGTTTTCTCTCCCTCAGTCTCTGCACTCTGTGTATTTCTTATGGTTATTTTAGCGATCAAAAATTGATCATATCTCAGGATCGGTTTAGATTTTCGCAAAATCCTTTCTTATTGCACACCTAGACCATAAAAGGAATATTCCTACCAAATTTCAGCTTTCTAGGTGTTGTGGTTCTAGAGATATACATATGTGGGTAACGGGAAGGAGAGATATCCACACCATGGATCGCCTAGGATGCACCCATAGCCGTTATCACGAGTGCAGACATTCCCCTAGTGGTTAGGAAGGAAACTAAGGATACCGAGTATCAAGGTCCAGCGTGAGATCAGGGATCGGTCGAGATTGTATCAGAATCAAACCTGCTCAGAACTCAGTGTGTGATAAGTAACGTACGGCCAGGGAGTCTCCTCCTCTCCTTTACGCGTTTGCCCACAGTTAGCCTTTCTCTTGTAATATCGTTATCAGATAAGTAACGTACGGCCAGGGAGTCTCCTCCTCTCCTTTACGCGTTTGCCCACAGTTAGCCTTTCTCTTGTAATATCGTTATCAATATAGTGCCTCTCAGATTTAATTGTTACTTCATCCTTTTCATATCAATAAACTGTTTATCTTTTAAATCCCGCATATATCTTATTATTCATAATTCCTAGTGTAGTGTAAATAAATTCGTAGACAATGGAGATTCCGGAAGGCGGTGAGATCAACGATCTTCTCAACAAAAGCTCTCCTCACCCCCAGCGACCGGCCTCGCCTACATATATATATAGGATTTACCGGTAAAACCTAGGATTTACCAGATCGTTTGGTAAAAGTCCGAAATAAAAATCTTCTTCGGACTTTTACCGGTTATTTTCGGTAAATCCTAAGATTTCCCAACGCAACTTTGTAAATGTGCGAAATCATATCATTTCGGACTTTTACCAAGACAAAGCGAAAGCGGGAAATGTGATTTGACACATTTGTATTATTTTCTATTTGAAGATGCTGCAGGTGTTCAAACCTCTTACTTTAATTTTTATTTCGGACTTTTACCAAACGATCTGGTAAAACCTAGGATTTATCCCATAGGATTTACCGCTCGTCGGACTTTTACCGTAACATATGTAAAGTACATAGTTCTAGCTCAGGTAGCTCAGAGACGCAACTCGGATGATAAATTTCAGAAATGGGACTCAAATCGGACGGACGCAAGTCGGATTTCACAGTCGGGACGCAACTCTCTCTCTCTCTCTCTAGTGATTGTAAATAAAATGTGTTCCCTGTCCTTTTTAATTACGTATTTAAAACGTATAGGTACTTCGTTCCTATTTCGATATAATACATGTGAATCGCATTCATTCGTACAGTCGTCTCAGCTTGGGCAAAAGAGTCTGAGTGAGGTCTACTACAGTTCACAGAGCTGACAGTTGTTATTATGTATTTTCTTGTTACAGATATAGATTGTCTGATTCCAGCAAACTACGTGTTCTCTGACATGAAGTTACTGAAACGGTCCTCTCATTCTATCAAATTAGAAATGCCCCAGGCATCTATACCTCCAGCATGTTCCCACGTGTCTTTACCAGCACTAGAGTATACCCTTTATTATGGTCTATTAGACAGTGAATATAACCTGTGCTCATATGTGGACAATTGCAATAAACAGGTATAAACACAAATGTGAAAGACACGTTGAATACACCAGTTCCCAACGTTGCGCGTGGTTGGTATCCGAGTGGGTGACCATCTGTTCAATCGCGTGCTGCTGCCTTTTTCTGGTCCAACTCAGATTAATAATTAAGGCGTAAAAGTAAGCTGGAAAGTAAAACTCCCAGCACTAGAAACCTTAGCACTATACGTATACATACATAACTAGCAGGTTACCCGTGCTTCGCCATGGTTTAGAATATTTCAGTATAAGAAAAATTCTCCGTCAGTAGGAATCCTCACCAGACAGAATGCTACCGTTGCACTACGCGCTCCCTATTGACTTTGCACTTCTATAGAATATGGTCGCGCTACGCGCTCCCCATCGGCTTCTCACTTTGAGAGAATACGGCCGCGCTACGCGCTCCCCATTAGCTTCACACTTTGAAACAATACGGTCACGCTACGCGCTCCTCATTAGCTTCTCACTTTGAAAGAATACGGTCGCGCTACGCGCTCCCTCTTGGCTTCACACTTTGATAGAATATGGTCGCGCTGCGCGCTCCCTGTTGCCCTCGCATTTCGAGAGAATAAGGTCGCGCTCCGCGCTCCCTGTTGGCTTCTCACTTTGACAGAATAGGGTCGCGCTACGCGCTCCCCATTGGCTCCCTGTTGGCCTCGCATTTCGAGAGAAGAAGGTCGCGCTCCGCGCTCCCTGTTGGCTTCTCACTTTGACAGAATGGGGTCACGCTACGCGCTCCCCATTGGCTTCTCACTTTGAAAGAATACGGATTGGTCGAATATCTTAAGTTCAGAAAATCCTACTGAAGCATTAGAATTACTCTATAGGTCTCTATATATTTTACTAAATAAACATGTCAAGGTTTACAGAAACGAAAATTTACCAAATAATGCTAGGAAAAAAATTCCCTTCTGGTGGGAACAAGAAACCCACAAACTTTATACGAGTAAAGAAAAAGAATGGTATAGAAAGAAAAAACATCTAAATGATTTCTTTAAAGTACAATATGAACAATTAAGACAATGTACCAAAGAAAAAATTAGTGCTGATTATAAAAATCATTTTTCAGTAATCAGTAATAGAGAGCAAAATCAAGGAGGACAGTTCTTATTTCTGGGATTAAAAAAAAAAAAAACGTAAATCTGAACTCACCACCATTTTCGTGTTCCTGGTAAAAAGACCTTTAATTTGATATATAGGTCGACCAGGTTTAGATAAGTCCTTCTATGGGGACAGAGTGACAGACAGACAGACAGACGACACCGAAGGGAATACAATAGTTTGTCCCTTATACCTTTTTATTAATATTATAATAATAAAGGAAGGACGGACTAAAAAGCAGGATCATTTCTTCTATATGTGAACAATACTATCGTTCGTTCTTTTACCATCTCTTGATCTCTATAGTATTTATTATTCTTATCAGTTCACTTCACAGTTCATTTTAGGTCAGGCTCAGGAACGAACTTTTTCAAAGATCAAGATCCCTACATTTCGTGAAATGAGGTTCAACAAAAATTGAATTTTTATTGCTAGTTTTAAAAAATATTGTTTAATAGGTATTATAGGTAATTAAAATCCATCAAAATAATGACTATTATTGTCAAATAAAATAAATAAATACTATTACTGTCAGACTATTATTGTCAAATAAAATAAATAAATAAAGAGGCAATAAATAGTTCAAACTCAATTGAAGTTCATGTTGCATGGTGAACGGTTGATTGAAATGAACTTACCGTTCAGAAAGAACAGTTCAGTTCAGGAACGAACTTTTTCTGCCATCGCGAAATTAAAGCGGAATAAAGGTCCGGGAATAGATAATATTCCAGCATCCATAATAATAGATGCTAAGCAATGGCTAGCACTGCTAGCAGTACCATTACCACATATCTTTAATTTATCTCTGGAAAATAAATTGTTCCCTAACCTTCTAAAATGTACACTCATCAGACCTGTACCAAAGAAAGAGAACTCTAAACAAGTAACAGATACAAGAACTATTGTCAAACTAAATAGTTTTGCTAAAATTTTCGAGATCATCCTTTACGAAAAATGTCTACCCATATTTTTCCAAAAATAAGCCCACACCAACATGGGTTTATAAACAATAGGTCTACCTCATCTAATCTTTTGAAATTTCAAACTTATTGCACGGAGGCTATTGAAAATAAATCAAAACAAATAGATGTTTTTTCCGGCGATATATTTAAAGCGTACGACCAATGTCACCATGACACTCTGCTTAGTAAACTCTATGATGTTGGTCTATCGAGGTCTTTGGTGGAATTTTTAGCTTCTTATCTTGACAGGAGAAAACATAGAGTACAACATGAGAAAGCTGGTTATGTCAGGTTCAATATCCGTCAAGCTAAGTCGCAAGTCTTCCCTCTCAACAATGTTCAGCCTATTTCTCAGCTTCGTTTTCAAGTTGCCAAAATGGAAGTTTTTACACAATAATTATTTTTTCACTGTCAACACTCAATTTCTGTGATTAGAAAGATAAAAATTAAACCGCACGCGTCAGAAGCAGAGCTGAATGAAACATGAAACCAGGATCTCGGGATTGCTCGGCAAAACTCGGACGCACGTGCAATATTTTTCATCCCAGTAAATGCGAAATCATGACCATAACAAACAGGAAACAAAATATTATAGAACAAACGTATAACATAGAAAATACACCTATACCCAGAGTAAACCAAAAGAAAGATCTAGGGGTTATATTCCAAAGCAATTTGAAGTTTGACCAGCACATAAACAACATAGTAAGTAAAAGCAATCAAATCCTGGGTTTCATACAACGAAATACTAAATATTTCTCAAATATAGATACTATGCTTCTCCTTTACTCTGCATACATAAGATCAAAGCTTGACTATGCCTGTAATATCTGGTCCCCTACAACAAAAAATATGATTAAGAAAATAGAAAATGTCCAGGCCAAATTTGTAAGATATCTGTTCTATAAGGAGAATGGGTTTTACCCATCCTATCCGGAGCCGATATCATACAAATCACTCTGTGATAGTCTACAATTGATGTCACTTGAAAATAGACGTATCCTGTTCTACCTGGTATTTATATACAAAACCTTCAACAACCTAATAAATGTACCAGATCTTAGGCGTAGACTTCAACAATATGAGCCTGCTGTTAATCTAAGGCAACGTAATATTTTCTTTGATATTCCACTCATAACTAGTAGTTTACATAAGAAAACCCCTATAGTAAAAGCAATGGAAATCTATAATAGATACCATCCAATCATAAGTCTTGAGATATCGATGGACCAATATCGGGAGATTTGCAAAAGATTTTTGCTAGAATGGGAAGACCAGTAATTGTAAAATAGCTATACAGAATAATTCTATGTAACATGTATTTGTATTCTTGCATTTGTATTCTTACATTTTCTTACATTTGTATTTGTATTATATCTAGGTATTATAATAATATTAGTTACACTGTAATTGTCCCTAGGGACGTAGTGTGATGTTAAAAAAAAAAATCTCCGTAAAAAGGGCCAAATCGCCATTTGGCCCTTCTTCCAGAGACCTCCTCATTTGTGACAAGCATTTCATGCTCAACACAATTAAAATTCCTTTTTTTTACTTTGGCAGGGAGGGAACCAATTCGGTCCCAAAATCTTTTTTTTTTTTTTTTGCTACCAGTTCACCAGTTGGGTCCCCGGTTTGAGAGGGGCTACGTACCAATTGGGTCCCACACTTAAATTGGACGATGACGATGACGATGACGATGACGATGACGATGACGATGACGATGACGATGACGATGACGATGACGATGACGATGACGATGACGTTGACGATGACGATGACGATGACGATGACGATGACGATGACGATGACGATGACGATGACGATGACGATGACGATGACGATGACGATGACGATGACGATGACGATGACGTTGTTGTTGTTGTTGTTGTTGTTGTTGTTGTTGTTGTTGTTGTTGTTGTTGTTGTTGTTGTTTACTAATGCAAAGGATAGGAACCTACCTGATTTTTTTTTCTTCTTTCTATCAACACATCACAAGCACTCTTAGAGCTGAATCTTCCTAGTCTAAAACTTTAGAGTGATCGCTACAAAAAGAAGTGGCACAAATGAGCAGTGACCAGGGTTATTATAGGGTTAGGTTAAACACGAAAAGTTTCTTTTTCAGAATACCGAAAATTTTGGTGATTGTATTGAAAAATTTCGGAAAATTATGATGGATTAAGTACAAAACAAGCTGGGTCCGTCCCTCCGGGAATTTTTTAGCCCACAGTTATTCGATCGTGATTAAAGAAAATCA
>NW_007379667.1:0-5000 GCF_000475195.1 Diaphorina citri | reverse complement strand
ACCATTTAAACCTGTGGTAGGTACGTACGTACGTGTAACGTACAGACCATGGGCTAAAAACCACTTATTTGGAATCAAGGGACCCCAAAACGGATATTTCCACCCGTTTCCCGATTTTGAAAATTTGGACCGATTGCAATACTTTCTCATTACCTTGTATAGGTTCCCTATACGTAAAGGTAATAGAAAGTAAAAAAACCACCAGTATAATAAGCAGAGACCGGATAATAATCTCTCCAAAATCGCCAAAATATGCTAAAGATTATGCTAGAAAAAGTGCCAAAATATGCTAAAATAATCTCAAAAATGCTAAAATATGCTAAAATAATCTAAAAAAAACCGTGATATATCCTTGAAAAAAATATTTTTATTATTTTTTTTTCAAGTTATTTAATAATAGAAGATTGATAAAAACTTAGATACATTTCACTGGTTACCTACTCCAAAGTTTTGTAGAATTGTACAACCATGTACTTCATTAATAAGTAACATCATGATTAATAAGTAACATCATGATTTTTTTAAATGATTTTTTTAAATCTATGTGCAGTGTACCCAACTACCTACCTACTACCACCTATTTATATACCTACTGAATGTACGTACATTGTACATCGACTGAATTTTACAAAAATTGCAGTTATGCTTTTTAAAATTCGAGACCTGACGTCCTCTTCTCAACGGAAAACGATACATTAAGTAATTTAGGTTTATGAGGCCGAAACTTCAAAAAGGCGGACATTTTGCTATATTTTAAAAAGGCGGGCGGACGGACGGAGAAAAACGTGTAAAAAGGAGGACATCTCCGCCGAAAAGCGACGTCTGGTAAGCCTACGTGTGTGTGTGTGTGTGTGTGTGTGTGTGTGTTTGTTTGTGTTCCACGTCTGAAAAGTAATTTTTTGTGATGTATGATGTTACACCACATTTTTTAAAATAATTATTTGTCGTGTTTTATTTTATTTCAGACAGTATTTAAGTCTACTGTGGATCTCATAGACCTAGAACCCTCCAAGCTATATGTGTTTAAAGTACAGATTGATAATTACTACAGAAGATATCTGAAAGCAGAACCATTCTTTTTTCCTCGTATCATTTTCCAGACAGCTAGTGAAGGTTTGTATTTTACCAAAAATATACAGCGTGTTTTTTTTAAAAAAAAAAAAAAAAAAAAAAAAAAACAACTAGCCACCCCTGAAAACTGGAAATTTGGAAAAACCCTGAAACACATGTCTTTTTTATTTTTAAGGGGAACCTATTTTTGCGGAATATCAATTTTTTGGCGCCCTTGGCGGGTCAACTTTAATATCTCAAATGAGAACATCCTATTTGTGATACATCACAGTAAAGGTATTAAATAACGTAGTACTTTGGTTCAAGTTATGGCCTATTTAAATTTTCATTTTTCAATTTCAGACTTTCGGCCCTGATGGCCTCCGGGGCTGAAAATGGACGCTTGAAAATTTTATTTTTGGGACCGAATTTCAATATGAATCTTTAGTGTGACTTATTTGAACCACAACTTACCTCGGGACATTTGATGTGACGTCATCGTGTACCGGAGCGTATGCCATGACGTCAGAGTTCAAAATTTACCGGTATTTTTTAGATTGATTTATCTCGGGATCTAAAAGTTGTAGAAGAAAAAGGGAAAATTCCATTGTTCCTCATTTTTTCTGCTCTTTGACTTAGAAACTTCACCTACGTAAGTGCAACTGTTCTATTGCTCATTTTTGGTGCTTCCCTCACTGGCGGAAGAACATTGAAAAAGGGAATTTTCAATAGGCCATAACTCCGGCCTTGGTTTCTTGGTTGTTGCATCGAACTCAAACTTATACCTACTAAAGTACTTAGGTACGTTTTTTTAAAAAAATAATAAGAATAATTTTCATTTATTTACATAAGTATCAAAGTTTATTTCATGTTTCAACACATTGGGTTGTTAACATACATCAGGTACCTATATACAGTAAAAAAAAAAAAAAAAACAAAGCAAAGAATGAGACAAAATGTGAACATAATCTAGAGCAAAAGCAGTAAAAAAGAAAACAAAAACTAATGTAATAGTTATGTACCTACCTACACATGGAGTTGTGATTTTCTTGCATGGCAAGACGGACGTGTGTAAGTCGGTGCGATATCTTTAGTTCGTAAAAATATAAACAATTAATTTTCAATGGTTTAAGATTCATAGTGCTACCTATGTGAACAGTCAGTGTAGGTACCTACATAGAGTGTTGTGACCTTCATTATGGGGACTCCCAGACGAGGCCTGGGTTACAACCCATTAGGAAAGGAGCGCGAAAATTCAGACATCAAGAAGGGAGACCTGGAGCCACCGGACTTGATGGCTACAGGACCACTTTCGGTATCGGTAAGGAAAGGAATTACCACAATAATTCAAGAAGTCTTCACGCTGAAGGAGAGCCTTATACCCAACACCAGAGCAGAAATCAAATTGGGCATCGAGAGGCTATACGAAGTTATAGCGAAAATGGTGCCTGAGGTCAACAAGGTGCATTTCACCGACGAAAGTATTTGGAAGAAAATCAAGCAGGAGCATAAGGAAGGAAACCAAAACTCGGTAAGAGAACCTCAAAGGAAAGAAGATACCATACGAAATGGCTTAAAAAAAATCTCGGAAGGAGACTTTGGTCTGATTTGTGACCTATTAGACACGGAATGGCCAGAGTCAGTATTCGAAAGGACAAAAATAAACTACCAGTTTCCCCTAGCAGGGGGCAAGAGGGGTAATCTGGCTCTCCTTTTCTCTCAGAAAAAAGAAGCCAATACAGCCATCCGAAACCTCGCGGAAAAAGCCTTTGGAGAGATAGACGATCTTATTCAAGACGGTTTGGTGAAAGATGGATTTCAGAAAATCGAAACGATGAGCAAAAAAGGCAATCAGGAACCGACAACTAGCTACGGATTTTTGATTTCAGCAGACTGTGATGGTGAGAATTTTCAGCGCTTGCGAAAAGAAATGATCGACGAGGAAATTAAAACCATCGGGATAACTACAGTCAGCTCTACGGACCCAATAAAGTTGAGAAAAATGACTGAAATCGAATTCTATGGTACTGATAAGGAAGTGACAATTTTTTGCCAGCCTAAGCCTAACGAGAGGGCAAAGATAAATGCAACAAAGGTAAGAGATTACGAAACTGTGAGAATATGCACAAGTTTAACCGGAGATCAATCTTACGCCGAAATGGCTGGAAAGATTAAAGAGAACCTGAACCCATCGGTACTAGGAGTTGAGATAAAAGGTACCAGAAAATCAGGTAAAAACGAAATACTAATTCGTACCGAAAAAGGGGGAGCAGAAAAAGTAAGGCAGCAAATGACTGAAAACTTTAATCAGGAAGCTAACTGTCCTCTGAAAGTTGAAACGGTCTCTCAAAAGAGACCGATTTTAATAAACAAAATAGAAATTCTAGCTACAGAAGAAGACCTCACAGAAGCTATCAGGAGAGAACTTTCAGACACCAAAGTTGAAATAGTGGTGAAAAAGTTTTACGAAACAAAGTTTGGTGATAGAAACGCAGAAGTATGGTTGGAAGACGACTTCGCAAGAAGATTGGAAGATAAGGGAAAAATCAAGGTTAATTGGTGTATTAGCTCGGTGAAGAGGAAGACAAAGATAGATCGCTGTACAATTTGCCTCAGAATAGGACATAAATCGTCCAAGTGCAACGCTCCCAAAAAGAAAAGAAAGCTGCTGTGCCTAAAATGCTGCAAGGAAGGGCACAGTTTCCGGGATTGTGAAGGTAAAGAATTTTGTAATGAATGTAACACCGAGGGACATAGTCCGGTAACTACCAAATGCCCGGTATTCAGGAGACTCGTAAGCAGACTAAGCAAATCATGAAGTTCTTACAAATAAATCTACATACGTGCAGGTTAGCACATCACTTGCTAAGCCAATTTGTCCTGGAACAAGGAATTGACATTTGTATCGTAAGTGAACCAAACGAACAGATATCACAGGAATGGGGTGGATGTTCGGTAGCAAAGATATGGAGAGTGAACAGAGGGATATACGTCGAACAAAGTGGGTGTGGATCAGGATTCTCGTGGATACAGACCAATAAGTATCTCATCATTAGTGTGTACTCATCTCGAAATGACCCGATCGAATCTCTCGAAAACACACTGACCGAAATTAGTTGTCTCATCAGATCAAATCAAAAAGAAGTTATCTTGGGAGGCGATGTGAATTCCAGATCCCCGGAGTGGGGGAGCGACAGGTTAAATGCAAGAGGAAGAATACTAAGTGAATGGATAGCAGCAGAGAACCTGGTGATTCAGAACCTGGGAAATACTCCGACCTTCAGAAACTCAAGGGATCATGAATCAGTGATCGACATAACACTTTCTTCAGAAAGAACTCAGATTAATTCCTGGTGTGTTTGGGATGATTACGAAAACGGCTCAGACCACCAATACATATGTTTTGAGTTAACGTCATCGAACACATCACGAGCCCAAATTCTGACTCAGGAAAGGAATTGGAATATGAAATCCTTCGATCCAGAGAAGCTCAAAGCTCTGATGAGAGAAATCAATGAAGATGACATTCAAAGTGCAGAGGACTTAACCAGAGTAGCAGCTGATATATGCCAAAGGACAATGAGAACAAGAGTAGCAAGGGGCAGAAAAGAAGTTCATTGGTGGAGCGAGGACATTAGTAAACTAAGAAGAGAATGCATCAAAGCGAGAAGATATTTTACACGAAACAAAAGAAGAGTGAGCGAAGAGACGAAGGAAAGACTTTACCAGGAGTACAAGAGCAAAAGAACTTTATTAAACATAGAGGTATCCCAGGCCAAGAAAGAAGGATGGAAAAAGATATGTAAGGATTTAGACCAAGATGTATGGGGTCTAGCATACAAAATTGTGACCAAGAAAATCGGCCGGCAACTTCCTACTATCCCTTGTGAGACCAGAGAAAGGATCATAAACGAGCTATTTCCTGCCCAGCCAGTAACAGAGTGGAACCG
>NW_007379666.1:17175-43888 GCF_000475195.1 Diaphorina citri | reverse complement strand
AAAGATTGAAAGTGAACATTTTCCTCTGCTTCTCGCAGACATTAAGGAATATCAACCACCTACTAATAGCTAATAATACTACAGGTTTTACAGATACATTGTGATCTCTGAAATTTTAAACAAATTACAATCAAGTACAAAAGCAACCAGCTCAACCAACCAGCCTCGGAAATCAACCAGCGTTGGAACTATTAAATGAGGCATACCCTCACATTACCAATCACTGGAATGGCACCTCAAATTGTTTAACCCCTCGGACGCCTTCGTGGAATCGAACCCGTGGCCTCCCACAGGAGAGCACTCTGTTGAAACTAAGCCCACATTTTAATTGAGATATCATCATCTCTTTAAATGTGTGTTTTGTGGGGAAAATACTCTCGTACTTCGGCGCCTAATTCCCAAGGCAAACAAAGTTTCCTACATTTCCGCACTCTATCTCGTGGACTTATATCAGTGTGTATTCTCGAAAAGCATCATTTCCCACAAGACACCACTCGTAAGCCTACCTGAACAGCTGTAAGTAGGGAAAATGGAAAGCTTTTGTTCGATAAGGATTCTTGTACGGCCTCAGGCTTTGGACACGTGCTTCTTATTGCCAAGGAAATTCTGAGAAATTCATCTATATTTAGGGGGAATTCTTTTTAGCCTCCAACAGCCTGTTAGCATAACAAATTCTGAGAAATTCACCTATGCATACATTTAGTTAGGGTGAGTTCTTTGAGCCCCTAACAGCCTGTTACCATAACACCCTTGTTAATCCTAACCTAATCAAATGAAACTTAACAGGCCTTCTAGAGCAGTGCTTCTCAAAGTTGTCGCCACCGCGGCACACTTTTCAAGACTCCAATCTTTCCGCGGGACCTAATTTATCATGAGATTGTAGACCTAGCTGTAAGTTTTTGTCGCCCTAATCGTTAGGTAGCGAGAAAAAGAAAAGTGGTTTACATTTTAAAAGATGATAAAGGAGGCAAAGGATTTTATTCGATTAAAACCGGACCTAATCAAATGAAACTTAACAGGCCTTCTAGAGCAGTGCTTCTCAAAGTTGTCGCCACCGCGGCACACTTTTCAAGACTCCAATCTCCAATCTTTCCGCGGGACCCAATTTATCATGAGATTGTAGACCTAGCTGTAAGTTTTTGTCGCCCTAATCGTTAGGTAACGAGAAAAAGAAAGGTGGTTTATATTTTAAAAGATGATAAACGAGGTAAAGGATTTTATTCGATTAAAACCGACACAAAAAAGGCCTCGTCCTGTTCCAAATTTGCCACATGTTTGATTTCTTCCAAGAAGGAGGGTTGAAAATAGGCTGCTTCTCGTAGGCTCTCTTGTATTTTGCTCTCCAAAATACAATTTTCTATTTCTTGAAGACACTTGAGAACGTACAGCTCAATAATATGAGAATATGGTGGAATTCCAGACACCAAATTGTCATTCGCTGTGGAGAA
Source organism: Diaphorina citri (assembly GCF_000475195.1). Lineage (NCBI taxonomy): Eukaryota > Metazoa > Arthropoda > Insecta > Hemiptera > Psyllidae > Diaphorina > Diaphorina citri. Next base: position 42,440 of record NW_007379666.1, on the reverse strand, counting down.
AAACATTAGGGGTTTTCAAAGTTGGTCTCTGTTGACTGGTTTCTTTCTGCTTAATCCTGTCGATTTAGAACTCTAGGTAGGTACTTGGAGTTCTTGGTGTTAAGCTTGGTGCTGCTACACACCTTACGTACCAAAGACTTTACCCCGTACTAATACGACACCAAATTGTCATTCGCTGTGGAGAAAAACATTAGGGGTTTTCAAAGTTGGTCTCTGTTGACTGGTTTCTTTCTGCTTAATCCTGATTTAGAACTCTACTTGGAGTTCTTGGTGTTAAGCTTGGTGCTGGTACACACCTTACGTACAAAAGACTTTACCCCGTACTAATATATACTTACGGAAGCATTCATGTATTTCATGTTACACTAATGCTTCATAACAGGAACCGTCTTTTGCTAATAGCTCCTTTAAGATATATCGTATGTTAATGTAGAAGAAAAAGAAAAATTCCGTCGGTCCTCATTTTTCCTGCTCTATGACTTTGAAACATCACCCAAGTAAGCGCAACTGATCTATTGGAATTGACTGTTTTTTAACTTCTAATTTTGAAGCTTTCTATAATAATGTTTAAAAATTTCTTTAATGGTTCAATAAATATCTGTCTAATGATAATGCAAGCTTAATCTTGAATGATTACTTTTTTTTTTTTTTGAAAGAGAGATGAGAACCAGAATAAAGAAGGAAAATAAATCGTTGAAATAGATACATACAATCAAATCCCACAGATGAATAATTAATTGGAACATCCAATAAGCGACATTTTTCCATTTTCCACAAAAGAATGCGAAATCATGTGGTAAAATAAATTCATGAATTAAATGTACTACGTATATTCACTAATGAAATGCTTATCAGGGAGATAAGTAGATAGTGGTGATTGAAACAAAATAATGAAAGTGTCCATGTTTCAATGAATGCCTATCTATGTGTATGTAAGAACAATTAGAATTGAAAATTTGTCAACCTTTCAAAAGTTAAGGGGTATTAGGTTCCTTCAAGGGACTTTCCAGGACAAACGTAAGCTGCAACATATTCTACTGGCTACATTATCTATTATGTTAATTGACATAGTTTCGGGTACCTACCTATTGTTGTTGTTGTTTTAACGGCTTTATCTTTCGCCGAATGGCAATAGCAGAATAAAGATATCTTTTTGTATCTGCTATACACCGGGATGATGGTCTCTTGCTCTAGCCATGTTAAAGTGGCTGACTCGTCCTGAACCGCAGTCAAGTGCTTGGTCTTTAAAAGCAGAGAGAACCCTTTGAAAACTGTCAGCTAGCTAGGCTGGTTAGGGTTAGCTACCTGCCTGACTCTAATTCTAATTTTATAAATATCTCTCACCCATACGAGTATAAACACATACATTATTTATGTGACATTTCATTTAGTTATTTGTTCTTCATCAAGGACTCTGAATTTAAATATTCAAATCAACTTTTATATCTTATGGCAAAGGCAATATTTGTTTTGGCCCAATTGCACGAGCGTTTCAGCTGTTTCATTCTGATTGGGATTCTCGTGTTTTTCTTTTCAGTCAGAGTTTCATTTGGTTCTGATATCATTTTATAGTTGCTAGATTCAATGGATTTCAACTTGCAAATATTCTCTTCTTCATCCTTCTGTTCGAAGCTCTGCGCTAACTGCGAGGGAAATTGCAACAACGCCACTCCCGCTGTGACTGAAGAGGAGGATCCTTGCTGACTCTTCTTCATCTGACGTGTTCGGAGGAATGATTGACTTGATCTGTATGGAGGACTTGCTTTCAGCATTGTTTTCATCACCATGGTCATCAGGTATGTCTTCATCAAGCAGATCATTACTTCTTCATCTGACGTGTTCGGAGGAATGATTGACTTGATCTGTATGGAGGACTTGCTTTCAGCATTGTTTTCATCACCATGGTCATCTGGTATGTCTTCATCAAGCAGCTCATACGGTTCATCTTCATTTCCAACTGTCATTCTGCTTTGTTCAGCTTCTAGCGTTTCTGCTATTTTGTAATCCACATCAGCATTTGCATATTGTTTGAGAATCTCAACTGAGAATACCGGGTTGATTAGTGTATAGGACTTGCCTTGGTTGTATAGTTCATGTTTAGGCACTTTGCATATTGTTTGAGAATCTCAACTGAGAATACCGGGTTGATTAGTGTATAGGACTTGCCTTGGTTGTATAGTTCATGTTTAGGCACGTCTACATCAGCCATTTCGTCATGTTTAGGCACTTCTACATTAGCCATTTCTTCACGTTTAGGCTCTTCTTTATTAATTTCTACATTGTCCTGTTTAGAGACTACATTGTCCGCATTGGCATACAGTTTGAGTATTTCTATTGGAGTTACTGGATTCATCTCGGTGTAAGATTTACCGTTGTTTTTCAAAGGAATAATCTTGTCTTTACTCAGAACCTTTGTTTGCATAGCATTGGGAAGAGTTCTCTTGGCTCTCTTGTTGAATATACCTACAGGTATTTTCGTTCCTTCGTCCTTCTGTTTAGGAGCTCGAATTCCTTTGGAGAGATGTTTAGACGATAATTTGGAACAAAGTATGGAGCGAACTCTTTTGATAGTCCTATGTCTTTTTGATTTATAATATGAAGCCTTTCTACAATACATGAGGGAAATGCTTGAAATTTAAATGCCGGTCTTTGTGCTTTGCAACATTAATTATTTTAAAATGATGTAGGTTCTGAGTTTTGTGTAGCCTAATTTTATTTGGAAACGTTTGAAAGTGAACATTTTCCTCTGCTTCTCGCAGACATTAAGGAATATCAACCACCTACTAATAGCTAATAATATGTGGTCTTTGTGCTTTGCAACATTAATTATTTTAAAATGATGTAGGTTCTGAGTTTTGTGTAGCCTAATTTTATTTGGAAACGTTTGAAAGATTGAAAGTGAACATTTTCCTCTGCTTCTCGCAGACATTAAGGAATATCAACCACCTACTAATAGCTAATAATATGTGTAGGTAATACATAGGTAATACTACAGGTTCTACAGATACATTGTGATCTCTGAAATTTTAAACAAATTACAATCAAGTACAAAAGCAACCAGCTCAACCAACCAGGCTCGGAAATCAACCAGCGTTGGAAAAAACGGTAATTATGCAGAAGTCACGTCCGTGGAAAAGAAAAGCTCCTTTTTGTATTTAACCTAACCCTACAATAACACCATGGAGGTTCCAATTTCCAAAGAACGTCCGTGAAAGAAACGAGATGAGCTTATAAGGGTAAGTTCAATTGAAGAAGGAGAAGAAGACGACGAATCATCTGGATATCAAAGCCGTTACGGATATAAAGAGAAGTAATTTAAAATTATTGCCAGCCTAGTTAGCTTAGTTGGTAGTGCGTCTGCCTCGTAAGCGCTAGGCCGCGGGTTCGATTCCCGCCCGGGGCGGATTTTATCCTGATGGGATAATGTTCGTTCTCGGAACGGCTGGCTTTCTTCTATCCTGTCTTTCTTTTCTCTTCGATTTCGGGACGATAAGACCCTAGCAGTTACAGTTCCCTCTGTCAAACCTCCTTAAAAAAAAAATAAAATAAAATAAAAAAAATATTACCTACCTATTACCCTCTTGTCAAAAGTGACAAATACTTGGCTCTCAAGTGAATAGGAAAATTAACTGCAGTTATAACAATAGCAATAACATTTTAACTAAAACTCCCCAGATCCCCTGAACTTTGCATTCGATAGGAAGAAAGTTTCACTGCAAATGCTGCACCTCTCCCAACGAATGTGGTAAAATGTTCTAATGAAATAAGTAATGTCTTGTCTGTTGCCAAATAGCAGGGTGTACCTGTTCCAACATAATTCAATTACCTACTAACTTTCACGATCCGTAGCAATAACATTTTAACTAAAACTCCCCAGATCCCCTGAACTTTGCATTCGATAACAAGAAAGTTTCACTGCAAATGCTGCACCTCTCCGAACTAATGTGGTAAAATGTTCTAATGAAATAAGTAATGTCTTGTCTGTTCAGTCTGTTGCCAAATAGCAGGGTGTACCTGTTCCAACATAATTCAATTACCTACTAACTTTCACGATCCAAAGATTTCAATTCAAATGTCTTTAATTTAATTTTCCGAGTCTCGTATCGGATAGACGATAGACTTCTCATTTAGCCAAGGAGTTTTCAATTTCATATTGCCCTACTTTATCTTCGGAGATTGCAGTAGTTTTGCGAATGATGTGGGGATGGGTCGAGTGGATCAGGTACATTTTCATGTCTTGTGACGAAGTGTTTCGCACATCGAAGTGTTTACCCCTTCATGTGAGTTTAATTACAGTTAGTTGTAAAGTAACTTCCCGAGATCAAGAGGCTGTTGATAATAGTGTATGGGAAAACCTTTCACGTAGGAACCTCTAATGGAAACGCCAAGGGATATGAAACCATCTGCAAAAGTTTATACAGATATACCCACACAAGCACAGAACATATTCTCACTCTACCTAGCAATCGTAAATGGGAAATAAAGAATCAGAGAAGTAATGGTCGATCAAACCAAATACATGGAATTCACCTACATAATGGCATATTTTGGAAAAAGACATGTTCTGATTTGTTCATAAGCTATTTTATGTTGACATCAGAGTTCTTCTTAGGTATAGGTAAAGTCCAGAAGTCCTCCTATCAAAATGGGCGAAACCACAGCAAATATTTTCAATTTCATATTGCCCTACTTTATCTTCGGAGATTGCAGTAGTTTTGCGAATGATGTGGGGATGGGTCGAGTGGATCAGGTACACTTTCATGTCTTGTGACGAAGTGTTTCGCACTTCGAAGCGTTTACCCCTTCATGTGAGTTTAATTACAGTTAGTTGTAAAGTAACTTCCCAAGATCAAGAGGCTGTTGATAATAGTGTATGGGAAAACCTTTCACGTAGGAACCTCTAATGGAAACGCCAACGCATATGAAACCATCTGCAAAAGTTTATAGAGATATACCCACACAAACACAGAACATATTCTCACTCTACCTAGCAATCGTAAATGGGAAATACAGAATCAGAGAAGTAATGGTCGATCAAACCAAATACATGGAATTTACCTACATGATGGCATATTTTGGAAAAATACATGTTGTGATTTGTTTAGAAGCTATTTTATGTTGACATCAAAGTTCTTCTTAGGTATAGGTAAAGTCCAGAAGTCCTCCTATCAAAATGGGCGAAACCACAGCAAATAAATAACGTACAAGCAGACTTATCTATGGTGCCTTCAGCTATCAGATCGGGGTTCTACAAAGCAACCCATCACCCGGCTGTTCTGAATAAAATGTAATTATTGAATTTATGTTCTCTTGCTTTCAGTTGAAAGTCTGTTTATTCCAAGATAAATAGGAAGAAAAGAAGATGTACTTTAGGTGGTTTCCATTTTCCATTGAGAACTTTATTGTACTTTCGCCTTTTATTTATTTATGCGATAGTTTCAACAGCATTGTGTTTGGAGGAAGTTTGTAGCTTCTGAGTCCATCAATCTTTTCAATGGGAATAACTTCTACCTCGTTTGAATTTGTCTTTATGTTACGTTTGAATTATTTGAGATGACTTGTCATTTTGAAATGGAACCCTCGACAAATTTGTCTAATGTTTCTTTGACTTTTATAACTTCTTTTGTCTACGCCATTTTCTCTATTATTCCATGTTCTACCTTTGAAATCTCTTGAAAGAAGTTTGAATTTTCTTCAACATACTATGTGGAGGTTCCTCGTATAAATGAAAAAGTTTAAAAAAGTTTCTTGAAAACTTCATCTAGAGGGTGGAATGTACGTATAGATAACATGTAGTTTTATATTACCAACGAATACAGGAACCACAACGTAGACTGCATGTAAGTCTTCTCTTACATTGAAACTATCGAGAAAAGCTAATACCTACTTCAATAAAATCACAAAGTCGTACCTCATCCTGTAATATTGTTTATGGAATGGATCAAATTGAGAATTAGAAATAAAATAAAATTGATGAAAGTAAATGTAAATGCAAATGTAAATGCAGTTTCTTTGTGTTATTATATCACAACTTTGGTGCTCACTGCAGCATTGCACCTAGGATTTTTCCCGATATCTCAATAATCCTAACATCCAATGTTCACCTACCATGCTGGCACCGGCACTCAATAATCCTAACAACCAATGTTTACCTACCATGCTGGCACCGGTCGCTATGCGCATTTACATGTCATAGCTACTTTTTCCTCACGAGGCTGAGTGGGCCCCGCAACATCCAGTCACGGAGTCAATCATTTGCATGATACAAATTTCTTGATCCCGCCGGAAATCGCACCCGGGTCTCCCGCGTGCAAGGCGGGCGCAGTGACCACTACGCCATGGGAGCTGACAAATTGATGAAAGTGATGGAGGTTCCAATTTCCAAAGAACGTCCGTGAAAGAAACGAGATGAGCTTATAAGGGTAAGTTCAATTGAAGAAGGAGAAGAAGACGGCGAATCATCTGCATATCAAAGCCGTTACGGATATAAAGAGAAGTAATTTAAAATTATTACCTACCCTCTTGTCAAAAGTAACAAATACCTACTTGGCTCTCAAGAGAATAGGAAAATAAACTGCAGTTATAACAATAGCAATAACATTTTAACTAAAACTCCCCAGATCCCCTGAACTTTGCATTCGATAACAAGAAAGTTTCACTGCAAATGCTGCACCTCTTCGAACGAATGTGGTAAAATGTTCTAATGAAATAAGTAATGTCTTGTCTGTTGCCAAATAGCAGGGTGTACCTGTTCCAACATAATTCAATTACCGACCAACTTTCACGATCCGAAGATTTCAATTCAAATGTCTTTAATTTAATTTTCCGAGTCTCGTATCGGATAGACTTCTCATTTAGCCAAGGAGTTTTCAATTTCATATTGCCCTACTTTATCTTCGGAGATTGTAGTAGTTTTGCGAATGATGTGCGATGGGTCGAGTGGATCAGGTACATTTTCATGTCTTGTGACGAAGTGTTTCGCACTTCGTTTACCCCTTCATGTGAGTTTAATTACAGTTAGTTGTAAAGTAACTTCCCGAGATCAAGAGGCTGTTGATAATAGTGTATGGGAAAGCCTTTCACGTAGGAACCTCTAGTCTAATGGAAACGCCAAGGGATATGAAACCATCTGCAAAAGTTTATACAGATATACCCACACAAACACAGAACATATTCTCACTCTACCTAGCAATCGTAAATGGGAAATAAAGAATCAGAGAAGTAATGGTCGATCAAACCAAATACATGGAATTCACCTACATAATGGCATATTTTGGAAAAAGACATGTTCTGATTTGTTCATAAGCTATTTTATGTTGACATCAGAGTTCTTCTTAGGTATAGGTAAAGTCCAGAAGTCCTCCTATCAAAATGGGCGAAACCACAGCAAATAAATAACGTACAAGCAGACTTATCTATAGTGCCTTCAGCTATCAGATCGGCGTTCTACAAAGCAACCCATCACCCGGTTGTTCTGAATAAAATGTAATTATTGAATTTATGTTCTCTTGCTTTCAGTTGAAAGTCTGTTTATTCCAAGATAAATAGAAAGAAAAGAAGATGTACCTTGACTTGTTTCCAGGGTTCAAGTAGCAACATGTATCCTCAGTGAGGAAGGTTTCATTTGAAATAATGGTCTGGTCTTTGAAGATGCATGCATACTACGTAGCATCTTGCGACTTGCGACGTGTTACCTCAGTGTGAAAGCCGCCTTATGCTCATTTATTAGGTTACATTTTAACAAGGGTGTTAATAGGGTCTCCACTTGTAACATGCTTTTCTTGTTAACATTCTGTATTGATAGTTTTTTTTCTGACTTTAGCAACAAGATACTCGTACAAGCTTACTTTAGCAACAAACATTATATTCCGGCATTAAATTTGTGCATTGTGTTTGGAGGAAGTTTGTAGCTTCTGAGTCCATCAATCTTTTCAATGGGAATAACTTCTACCTCGTTTGAATTTGTCTTTATATTAGGTACGTTTGAATTATTTGAGATGACTTGTCATTTTGAAATGGAACCCTCGACAAATTTGTCTAATGTTTCTTTGACTTTAGTTTCTTTTGAGTTTGTAAGAAGAAAGTGCTAGTCGTCCTTCCTAAACGAAGGATCTGATTAGTGGACGAGAGTTTCAGAGCAAGTCGCCCACCTCTCTCAACCTAGAGGTGCTGGGTTTGAATCTCCATCGGGACGGAAATTTTCGTAATGGGAATAACTTCTACCTCGTTTGAATTTGTCTTTATGTTACGTTTGAATTATTTGAGATGACTTGTCATTTTGAAATGGAACCCTTGACAAATTTGTCTAATGTTTCTTTGACTTTAGTTTCTTTTGAGTTTGTAAGAAGAAAGTTCTAGTCGTCCTTCCCAAACGAAGGATCTGATTAGTGGACGAGAGTTTCGGAGCAAGTCGCCCACCTCTCTCAACCTAGAGGTGCTGGGTTTGAATCTCCGTCGGGACGGAAATTTTCGCATCAAACTTTTAATTTCCCGGATACCTAGCTGTACCAGCCTTATTATTAGCTGACAGAGCTATTGAGAAACACCCGTCTCTTTGGGACGAACAGCTAGCCAGTTCCTTGTAAGTACCTACTACCAGGCAAAGGATTATGTCTTACCTGTAACTTGAAACACATTGTTCGGTAATATTTTACACGGATGCTCCACTAAGTTGAACTTTTTACAGCGAGAAATGAAATCGATAAAATAGACACCTAGCTGTACCAGCCTTATTATTAGCTGACAGAGCTATTGAGAAACACCCGTCTCTTTGGGACGAACAGCTAGCCAGTTCCTTGTAATTACCTGCTACCAGGCAAAGGATAATGTCTTACCTGTAACTTGAAACACATTGTTCGGTAATATTTTACATGGATGCTCCACTAAGTTGAACTTTTTACAGCGAGAAATGAAATCGATAAAATAGACGCAGGCCAAGTCTAAAATCTTCTGTCTATCGTTGTCCTTGATTTTCAAATACAGCAAACCAAGTAGAGCTGGAATTAGTAAATATTTCATCTCCTCCACTTGATGGTCAAGTTTTCCGTCATTTGCTTCAGGCAGACTGGTATCTTCGTGTTTCTTCTCAGTTGCTTCAGACAAGCTAAATAATTGACTTTGAAGAGATGCTTCTGTGAGTGATCTGGTTTTCAGGTCATGAAAAAGTCCCAATTCTGTCACTCGATGAGTTAAATCTTTCAAGATGGTAATGTTTTTCCGGACGAGATTCTGAAAATAGAACCATTTTTTCCCTGTACGTGTCATTTTCCTTTGTCCCTATTCTGGTTTCATGAAAAAGTCCCAATTCTGTCACTCGATGAGTTAAATCTTTCAAGATGGTAATGTTTTTCCGGACGAGATTCTGAAAATAGAACCATATTTTCCCTGTACGTGTCATTTTCCTTTGTCCCTATTCTGGTTTAATAATTATAATTAATCTTTTTCTTATTCTTCTGTTTCAGGTAAGTGTCATATTTATCATTGGCGTAAATGTCCGCGTTACGATTAACGAGTGCTTGCGTAAGTATAAAAAGGCATTTATCTACATTCTCGTACATGACTCTTCAGTCAATGCTACCTATAATAGATATATTCTCTACAAAAAATGCTCTGATTACTCAATCAAGCAATCAGTAGGCGCTACAGCCCAGGGTGGGCCTCCTCAACGATTCGCCAGAATCGACTCCATCTGACTGACGGCTAATTTTACCTGATACGTGGTAGAGCATAGAATAACCTCCTCATCACAATCCACCAGATCGATTATCTTGATGAAAGCGTCATCAAATAGTTCAGACAGGAGATTCTTAGTAAACTCTATATCTTCTACATCATCTTCTTCTGATTTGGGTACACTTGTAGTGGTGGTATTCTCATGTTGAATACTAGTGGCGGATAACTGAGACATGGTTATCTTGTGTCCGTCCAAAGATGTCATGATGTTCTGCAAGAGACAATTTCCAATGAGGTTTCTTGATTGGGATACCCAAAACTAAGTCAGGGGGAAAACTCTAGATGATTAAGCAAGCACCTTCTGTTTTTAATTTGTCGAAAGAACTATAACTTTACTCTAAAGCTGTGTCCACACAGAGTTGACGAACGTCTATCAATGACTGAAACCGTCCACACTGCTTCGACAACATAGATTCACCTCACTAGATGATTAAGCAAGCACCTTCTGTTTTTAATTTGTCGAAAGAACTATAACTTTACTCTAAAGCTGTGTCCACACAGAGTTGACGACCGTCTATCAATGACTGAAACAGTCCACACTGCCTCGACAACATAGATTCACCTCGTCGATCGACATCGAATGTGATCAATGCATTAGATCACGAACAAAAACATTTTCCAATCAATAAACCTAGTATTTTATATCTGTAAAATCAAATCAAAGGTAAGAAAGTACCTAACATTTTAACTGAAGTCAAGGCAAAACAGATACTTGATTTGTGGTTACTCCACCAGGGGACTAAACTTTTTGGCTTTCACCGCCAACAGAAACTTACCTCCTTGCTTTTTCAAACTTTCTTCAGCAAATATAGCTCCTATTTGTACTTTCAGCAAATTATGACGTTGCATAAAGTTTTCTCGCTTCAGAATATTTTCTGCCGGTGCAATCTCTTTTCCAACGAGACTAGGATGAAATTTTCACTTGTCTGTTGTCTAATTTATGCAAATGTGCGCGCGCTTTCCCTCATAATAGTTGCTTATTTGCTGGCTCATTAAAATGTAAAGTTATCTTGCAACTCGAGGATGCAAACATTGACTGTACCGTGTACCTGCTCGCTTATCTCATTATTTTCACTGTAATCAGTTCTTTGGAACGAGGGAATAATTTTATACAAAAAGAATCTGTGGTCCCCTCGCCTAAGCCAAACAAATTATTTGTTCCAGAAGGTATGGAGTTAAGGACCCAGTTATTTTCTCTGAGCAGTTTTTAAGTACCTAGTTAGGAATACAGATAATGCATAATTGCTCACTATACTGTACTAGAGCACCAAGGACTCGAGCTTTTAGCATATAAAATTAGAAGACACCATATTTGCTTCGACATTCTAAACGCCTTTAATTGCATTCCTGTCTCTCAATCAAGTTTTACGAACACCTTTCCCCCATTCGTTTGTTTTCATTTCAGGGCAAAAACCAAGGTAGAGAGAACCTCCATTCGATAAATTCACAAGTCGCCGGACCTTTTATTATGAAAACCGCAGATACTTGGAAACTTTCGGAGCAAAAAACTCGATCCCTCCATTCCTCGTCCTGAGCTTAGCGACGACATTTCTGCTGGAAATATTTTCCACTGTCGTCCGGCATTGGAAAATGCTGCCGCTCTGTGGAGACATCTCGCACATATTTTATTAGACAAATATTTTCTCCGGCATTCTACAGAATTTAATTAATTCTTTAGAATTGTGTTCTCCTTTTTTTTTCTCTCTCTCTCGTTCGTTTCGTTTCTTATCATCGTGTCTAATTCTTTTCGTTTTCATCTCAGCCCAAGTGGAAGATGACATTAGAGTGCTTTTGGCTTTTCAAACTTCCCTCCAGGCCAGTGTTTATTAGGTGGGTTGGTCTTGTTGTGTCCCTGTTGCTTGCATTACACTCCAGTTAACAAAATGTCCGATTAATTTGAAATCGTTAAGACACAGTGCACCGGGACAGGGCCGTATCCAGGAATTGTCAAGGGCCGAGAGTCCAAACAGTGATGCTCCAAATTGTTGGAGCCTAGTCTACAGTACCTATATATGATAATAATGAACCTCGAGGGCCCCCCCTTTAAATACGGCCCTGCACCGGGATCTTCTTAGCTAAAACCAGGGGAAAGACCAAGATGGGTAAGATGCATCTTCTTCTTTTTCTTCGCCTTTTCCCGTGTACAGACGGGGTCGGCGTTTTTCGTCAGCCTCTCAATCAGCCCTAACTAGGTTGATTGAGAGGCTGACGTTTGGGTTTGGCTACAAATTTTACCAGTGGATGCCCTTCGCACTCAACTCTGCTATTTCTTTAGCAAGGGAAATTCAGGCTGGTATAGTCAAGTCCCCCAGCCAGACAGTATGTGTTAAAGCGCAATGTTGATTCTTTGGGCAAGGCAAAGTATGTAGTTAGCTTAGTTGGTAGTGCGTCTGCCTTGTAAGCACTAGGCCGCGGGTTCGATTCCCGCCCGGGGCGGATTTTATCCTGCTGGTATAATGTTCGTTCTCGGAACGGCTGGCTTTCTCCTCTCCTGTCTTCCTTCTCTCTTCGATTTCGGGACGATAAGACCATAGCAGTTACAGACCCCTCTGTCAAACCTCTTAAAAAAAGTATGTAGAGCGTAGACTGTGCTTGGAGTAACTTGTTACTAGCAACTACTCTCCAATTTTCGAAATAAATCGGTTTGTAGCCGCTCCTTTGGAGTACAGACGCTACAGGGTTGTAGCCGCTCCTCTGGAGTACAGACGCTACTGAGTAACTCTGGGTTAGGGATTCTCCCTGTATACCCTTTCCTGTTGTAGCCGCTCATTCTGAGACAGACGCTACTACAAGAGAGGGGTGTAGCCGCCCATTCTGGGATCAGACGCTACTGGGGATTCTCCCCGAGTGTTCCATTTGTGTCGCCTCTTACGACAGGGAGGAACTAACCCGTGGTCCTTCATATTCTAACGCCGGGAACCACACTTATTATTATTATTACTTTGCATGCAAAATTACAAGGACGGGACTTCTGAATTACTTAGTGAACTATTAGCATGCACTCATTGTTTAAATTTCAAAGTATCTCTGAAAGCAGGAAAGTACACTGTAATGTTACAAAACAAAATGTTGGGTAATCGGTTGACTTCCTAATTAGACAGTCAAAAATCACGCTCAACAGGTGTATCGCACGGGTCACACGGAACTGAAAGGGGACACCCTGTCCTGAGGCAAAATCTTTACACATAGGCCGTTATTCTTCTGAAATTTTACTCGAATCTTCACGAAGTTGGTCGAAAAAAAACGACTTCCGATTTTCTCCCCCCAAAACTGATTGGTGCATTGAAACAAGGAGATCACAGAGACCCCAACTAAAAAATAAAAAAAAATCGAAAATTTTCACATAGGCCGTTCTTCTTGGGAACGATTCTACTTGAAGTCAGACCTGGTGAATGAGTGAGCAGTTGAGCATTTTTTAAAATGTGGTCCCTTTTATGCTCATTTATTAGGTTACATTTTAACCAGGGTGTTAATAGGGTCTCCACTTGTAACATGCTTTTCTTGTAACATTTTGTATTGATAGTTTTTTTTTCTTACTTTAGCAACAAGATACTCGTACAAGCTTACTTTAGCAACGAATATTATATTCCGGCATTAAATTTGCCTACACGTCAGGACTTTAGGAGTCAAAAAGGCAACAAGGCTAACCACATGGCAACACTGGGATTTTATTTTGTGCTCGTGGAGAAAACGAATAGACGTCTCAAATCCTACTTTTCAATCCTAAGCCTTCCTCTGTCACTTTTGTCACCACATTATTTTGAAATTCGGTACCAATAGGTATCTCAAAAGTAAGGTAGGTTAGATACCTAGATAGGTAGGTAGTTATATGAATGTATATCTCAGCAAAATACCTATGATGTTTAGGCCCGTCTTTCTCTCTTCAGGCATATTTATCTGCTGGTCCTCAAAAGCTCGCATACTTACTTTGTAGTTTGTACCTAATACAAATAGTACCTAACAACTTTCGTGGCCAAGAGAGAATCAATCTGGTCTTGCACACCAGATGTCCCGGGTTCGGTTCCAGGCGGGGTCGAAGTTTTTCGGCTCTGCGTTTGGAGTTCGGGGTGTAGGTACCTACTCAGCCTTTTGATTACTAATGAGTTAGCTACTTTAATCGAATAGCGATCAATGGCTACATTACCAGATTCCCCTCTCTTTCTTTCTTCCTTTCTTCATCTCTCTATATCTCATTCCTGGGTTCGGTTCCAGGCGGGGTCGAAGTTTTTCGGCTCTGCGTTTGGAGTTCGGGGTGTAGGTACCTACTCAGCCTTTTGATTACCTACTAATGAGCTACTTTAATCGAATACCGATCAGTGGCTACATTACCAGATTCCCCTCTCTTTCTTTCTTCCTTTCTCCATCTCTCTATCTCATTCTCTCTCTCCCTCTGTTTCTCTCTCTCTCTCTCTCTCTCTCTCTCTCTTTTCATCTCTATCACCCCTCCTTGTCACTCATGTTTTTCCTTTGAAATCATCGTTACCTGTGAACCTTTTTCCCCCGAAACTAATGACTGTGTGAAGCTATTATGACCTTTGAAAGAGCCACACATGGCTTCAAATTACTACCATTTTTCTAGACTGTCTAATTACTACAAGTGAAACCTCTTGCTTCCCCATTAGTTTAATTGTGGCATTCATGTAAAGATGTAACACCAGATGTAAAGAGGCAACAAATATAAAGATGTAACAACAGTTAGCTGTTGTCACATCTTTATATTTGTTACAAAAGCCGAAACTAATGACTGTGTGAAGCTATTATGACCTTTGAAAGAGCCACACATGGCTTCAAATTACTACCATTTTTCTAGACTGTCTAAGTACTCCAAGTGAAACCTCTTGCTTCCCCATTAGTTTAATTGTGGCATTCATAACAACAGTTAGCTGTTGTCACATCTTTATATTTGTTACAAAAGTCTTCATTACGTCAAGTGAAGAGGTACTTGTGCGTGTGTGTTACAGAATAAAAACTTATTAAACATCAAAGTGCTTCTCTGAGGGGGTTAATGACGAGTTAAGGAGCGACCGGAGGAGGTTTATAGAGGTTACATCTAGAAAACGGGGGCCGCGAGAGGGGTTCATTTTGGATAAATGTTCAAGTTAAATCTGGTGCTGGGTATGATGATGTCATTTCATCATTGTGTAGTGGTGTAGTCCTTCCGTTGATGTAAATTTTCGTTGTAACGAGATGATATGAGATGTCAGGTTCAGCGTTCAGGGCTTGTGGAACTTTGGTATTGGTAAAGGTAGGGCCATCGGCTTTAATAAACGCCCTTGGTCACTGCGACCTGGTTAGATCTTTTGTGACACTCTTTTGTGGAACTTCAAACTTGGTCTACATTCCTTTGAAAACTTCACACTATGCTATGCACACTGCACAAATACAAAGTTGTAAAGTTGCTTCAGGAATGCAGCCTTGACACGTATAAATACGAAACTGGGGAGGGAATAATCGATTTGTTTGATGGGTTTATTGTTTTATTCCTCAAATTAATGCCCGATCTTACTTACCACAGAGAGTTTCCAGTTAATCCAGAGTTCAAGCAATACTGGCCTGTGTAATTCAAATGGGTGACGTCAAAGAAACCCCTTGACACTGTGTTAACTCTTAGTGGTAAGATATCTGCCATAGATCTGCCTGACTGACTGTGAAACACTAAATAAGGATGCCTCTCTCAATATAGGGTATATTTTGTTTTATAATCCAAGATTTCCAAGTAATTTCAAACTTTTGAATCCCAATCCACGGAAAAGCGTGGGCGCGGTGTGCTCACTCATCATATAACAGTCAGAAACTCGAACAAAAATCCCCCCAAAAAAATCCCACGCCCTCTTATATTTTCCCATTTCTTGGAAAAACTTTTGGAAACAAATCTTTACTCAATATAGGGTATATTTTGTTTTATAATCCAAGATTTCCAAGTAATTTCAAACTTTTGAATCCCAATCCACGGAAAAGCGTGGGCGGTGTGCTCACTCATCATAACAGTCAGAAA
Source organism: Diaphorina citri (assembly GCF_000475195.1). Lineage (NCBI taxonomy): Eukaryota > Metazoa > Arthropoda > Insecta > Hemiptera > Psyllidae > Diaphorina > Diaphorina citri. Next base: position 26,713 of record NW_007379666.1, on the reverse strand, counting down.
CTCGAACAAAAATCCCCCAAAAAATCCCACGCCCTCTTATATTTTCCCATGTCTTGGAAAAACTTTTAGAAACAAATCTTTATTAAAAGTTTTGCAGGTGTCAAATCTCTGAGCTTGATTCGATAGCTGAACTTTCGATCACTGTGGTTAAGCAACGCTGTGCGGGGTTGGTATCAGGACTTTTGGTCGTTTAAAACACCACGTTCCATTGACTATTGAGGTGTTGAATAGTCCGGAGTTCAAATACACTGAGAAAACTGAGGACTCTGTTGAAATTTTAGGCGATCCACATAAATGGCTTTATCAGGCTTTATCTCAAGTGACAAAAAGAAAAAAAAAAAATAATAATAATGAACCAGGTACTTGACAGTTTGATGTACCGAAACTAATGACTGTGTGAAGCTATTATGACCTTTGAAAGAGCCACACATGGCTTCAAATTACTACCATTTTTCTAGACTAAGTACTCCAAGTGAAACCTCTTGCTTCCCCATTAGTTTAATTGTGGCATTCATAACAACAGTTAGCTGTTGTCTCATGTTTATATTTGTTACAAAAGTGTTACAAAAGTCTTTATTACGTCAAGTGTAAGAGGTACTTGTGCGTGTGTGTTACAGAATAAAAACTTATTGATAAAGTGCTTCTCTGAGGGGGTTAATGACGAGTTAAGAAGTGACCGGAGGAGGTTTATAGAGGTTACATCTAGAAAACGGGGGCCGCGAGAGGGGTTCATTTTGGATAAATGTTCAAGTTAAATCCGGTGCTGGGTATGATGATGTCATTTCATCATTGTGTAGTGGTGTAGTCCTTCCGTTGATGTTAATTTTCGTTGTAACGAGATGATATGAGATGTCAGGTTCAGCGTCAATCGGTTGTGACAAACCTCTTTCGATACAATTTACTCTTGTGGGTGAAGCTTAACATAATCAGATCAAACCTCACATAACTCCACCAAGGTAACACCACACCAGTAACACGTCTGGCATTGGGATTATTAAAATTTTCAAATTACATGATAATATAAATAGTTATGTGGTCACACCAGTTATTCAGGGTCCGGGGTGCAATGCTAGGCGTCACATGTTACCACCGCGTCCGCAAACTATAGAGGTGATTTTGACAGGGTGGCCTCAAAAGTTCCCTCTTGTTGTTACAATAGGCGAGACCTAGCAAACAATCATTACTTTTGTAAAGAAGTTAGAAGAGAATAGGATAGCACGTTGAGTGTACTAGTTCCCACAATGAATCACTGAAGTTAAGCAACGTTGAGTGAAGTTGGTATACGGATCGGTGACCATCTGGCTGGGCGATGAAGTACAGGTGGCTTTTACCGGCCCCACTTAGACTAGTTAATTTTAGGCGGGTAGATTGTCTCCTTGGCAGTTTTTCATTTGGTCATCCTGGACATTGTGACGAATAATATTGCATACATCCTGTATATTAGACGAGCAGTTTATTATTTCATGTTGGGGGGTATCATAATTACTTTTGCTATTTTGTTACACTTTTCCAATTTGCCCGCGCGTTTTCATTTCCCCCGGGGCTCGAATTAAAATCATATGTAGAGGCACTGATTTCCATACAGCCCATTCAGCCCAATATGTATAATACCGAGATATTTAGACAGATATAGTACAGCATTATGCAGAAAGGAACCAACTAACGAAAATCCGCTTTCGAAAAAAGTCAAAAATCGATATCGGTAGATACCTATCAAATTAAATATTAAAACATATTTACAAACAGGAAAACTACATTCATCGTCACGTAAAAACTTAGAAGTCACTTTGTTGGTTCAATGAACTATGTAGCTAAAAATCGGGCGTGTAAAAAGAAAAAAAAAAGTATAGGTACCTAAATGTATTCCTAAGATACCACTCTGAACTCGGTGCGGGAGTGATTTATTTCAAAATTAAATTTCAAAATAATAAAAAACTTTTACAGCGGTAGAAATGCAAAATTATGTTTGAAATTTGAAAAAATAAAATATTCTTCCATAACGAAGCCACTGTTCGGTGTGAATATTAAAAGCAACGCACCTGGAATTTTTTACTTTTTTATATCGAAAAAGTCAGAAAGTCAAATGAAAACAGATTTCAATAATACCAATAAAATATAGGGAAAAAAAAAAAAAAAAAAAAAAAAAAAAAGTATAGGTACCTAAATGTATTCCTAAGATAGTATGTAGCTAAAAATCGGGCGTGTAAAAAAAAAAAGTATAGGTACCTACCTAAATGTATTCCTAAGATACCACTCTGAACTCGGTGCGGGGGTGATTTATTCCAAAATTTCAAAATACCTAATAAAAAACTTTTACATCGGTAGAAATGCAAAATTATGTTTGACATTTGAAAAAATAAAATATTCTTCCATAACGAAGCCACTGTTCGGTGTGAATATTAAAAGCAACGCACCTGGAATTTTTTACTTTTTCCTATCGAAAAAGTCAGAAAGTCAAATAAAAACAGATTTCAATAATACCAATGAAATATAGGGAGGGTGTACCTCAATATAGGGTATATTTTGTTTTATAATCCAAGATTTCCAAGTAATTTCAAACTTTTGAATCCCAATCCACGGAAAAGCGTGGGCGCGGTGTGCTCACTCATCATATAACAGTCAGAAACTCGAACAAAAATCCCCCCAAAAAAATCCCACGCCCTCTTATATTTTCCCATTTCTTGGAAAAACTTTTGGAAACAAATCTTTATTAAAAGTTTTGCAGGTGTCAAATCTCTGAGGTTGATTCGATAGCTCAACTTTCGATCACTGTGGTTAAGCAACGCTCTGCGGGGTTGGTATCAGGACTTTTGGTCGTTTAAGACACCACTATTGAGGTGCTGAATAGTCCGAAGTTCAAATATACTGGGAAAACTGAGGACTTTGTTTGAAATTTCAGGCGATCCACATAAATGGCTTTATCAGGCTTTATCTCAAGTGACAAAAAGAAAATAAAAAAGAAGAAAAAATAAATAATAATGAACCAGGTACTTGACAGTTCACTCAGATGGTATGGACAATGGTGCCGCAGGGCCGCGGACAATCAATGTGGGACGCAATTTGTGCGGCTAATATCTAGCTAAAACCCATGTTGTTGGTCCCCTCCAAAGTCCTGGAAACAAGAGCAGAACAAGATGGATTTCGTAAAAACTCGTTAGATATTATATACAGAAAGGTTTCGGGGTAGTAATGGCTAAAGACCCTTGGCTGAATCTGCATTGAATACCAGGTGGTGTAGACACACAAAGAGCAGAGAGAAGTCCACTATATAAGGACGTTTGTAGAGATTTGTTAAGCTTGCTGACTCTAGAGTTTGCTTAATTTTTAAGCCTTCCTCTGTCACTTTTGTCACCACATTATTTTGAAATTCGGTACCAATAGGTATCTCAAAAGTAAGGTAGGTTAGATACCTAGGTATGAATGTATATCTCAGCAGTATACCTATGATGGTTAGGCCCGTCTTTCTGTCTTCAGGCATATTTATGTCTTGAGCGATTAAAGGTAGCATTACCTTTTAAATAAGGACATTCCAACCTACAACAATGTCACTAATACTTGACTAACAAAAGGTAAGAAGTACGAGTAGATCTTTTTAATTGTTTGGATTGTCTTGTAATCTCCAGAGAGCATTAAAAAAAGAATGTTGCACATTTTGTGCCAGATGAGGTGCATTGTAAATTTGTAGAAAATTACATATACATAAAAAAAAACCTATCCACGTCACAAACACCTTCGGATTTTGCACCGTAGACACTAATGACTAAGCAGATATAGGACTGTTTAATTAACTTCAAGTATAACTGTGATTGTGACACTGTCCTTATTACTTGCCGTATATTAAATTGTATAAATTATTCCTAGGATAGGGCTGACTTGTTTATTTTACTTCTAAATGTCAACAACGCGACTGTATTTTAAGCCCAATTACCTACCTCCAGCTAAGACCATACAGGGTGAGTGTTGAGTCCTGTTCAAACAAAGCTGGGTAAGCTTGAATATTCAATCTAAAGGCTCACGAACGTCAAGAGTTCGAAGCCATATGCGAAATATACAGAGAGCATCAAAAACAATGCGACTTATTAAAATGCGACCGCAGCAAAACACCCTTGTTTTGCTGCGGCTGATTCAAATATACCTACCCCTCTTTTCCCGCAACAAACCTCTAGGGAGAGTTCCTGGGACTGATTTAGAAATACCTACGCCTCTCTTTTAAATGAGTTCAGCTGGCCCGAAAATGTCGAAAATTTGTGTTTTTAGCAGCCTAAAGTTTGTGATTAGGCTTAGGACCAGTTTAACTCTTTCTATTGGTCTTTCTCTGTAATTGCTGTCTGATTCATGCATCATGCTTTTCTATAACTTTTGTTGTGGGATTGAGGACTTACTGACATTTCTTATTACCTACTAGAACTACTATCGTAGTTTTGGGTTTGTTCTCGCGATATCAGGGGCGTCACTATGGAGGGGCATCTGTAAAAAATGTATCACAACTTTATAAAACCATTTCCTCATTCGATCCCAAATTTTTGATTTAGGATATCGACAGGGCCGGATTTACCACTAGGCAACCAGTCCCAGGAAGATTGTCATGGTATTTATGACGCACCCTGTATTACACTGTACCTACTCTGATAAAATTATAATTTTGTAGATTCATTTAGGCCTACTGATCATAACTCTAGCTCTTGAATAACTGAGAACGTCAGTGGTGTAGTGGTAGCTCAGTGGACTTCGGATATGAAGTTTAGTGGTTCGAGTTTTAGTCGTAACATTTATCGTAGTGTGTTGATCTGGGAACGAGATTTGTAAACTTACTAAAAATTCATTAAAAACGCTGCACTCCTGCAAATGTGAGTGAACTCTCAGATTTGCACGAATCTTATTTAAAACAGCGTATCACGTGACGTGAGCACACGTAATTTGAGGGCAACGTTGTAGCTATTATTAACGAAATATTATGGGAGAACTTTGAACCACATCTCTTTGAATACCGATGAGTTCACGTGACGTGATAGTAGTGTGTTCCTACCTTTAGTGTAAATGCTAGAGTGCACAGTGTATCAAAAATGTAGTAATCACGTGACGTGAGCACACGTAATTTGAGGGCAACGTTGTAGCTATTATTAACGAAATATTATGGGAGAACTTTGAACCACATCTCTCTGAACCCTGATGAGTTCACGTGACGTGATAGTAGTGTGTTCCTACCTACCTTTAGTGTAAATGCTAGAGTGTCTAGTGCATCAAAAATGTAGTGTAAAAATTCTGACTTTAAAACTTACTTCTTTGTTTTCACATCAGGGAAAGCGTTCAGTACATCCCATCGTTCTGTCGACAGCAGTTTCTTCTCGAAGACAATAGCCGCCAGTTTGCTGATGAGTAGATGACTCGCTGCTGATAGCAACATGGCCATGGTTTTGAATCTCAACGTCATGATGTAAGCGTCACCGCAACAATTTCCTCAGGAGGGTTGAAAATGAGTTAAATGAAAAATGATTATGATGTTTGATACGTATATCTTTGTTAAATAAATAAATTTATGAGTATCTACTTAAATACCTAAAAACTTCATTTGAAATTACCTACCATTTTTCTATAGATAATAGATTTTAAAGTTTAGACTATGGCACTATGGGGAGCAAGGAGCAAGTTCCCTAAACAATGGACTCAGAAAATATGTAAAGAGTTCCTGGGACTGATTTAGAAATACCTACGCCTCTCTTTTAAATGAGTTCAGCTGGCCCGAAAATGTCGAAAATTTGTGTTTTTAGAAGCCTAAAGTTTGTGATTAGGCTTAGGACCAGCTTAACTCTTTCTATTGGTGTTTCTCTGTAATTGCTGTCTTCTCTTAGATTCATGCATCATGCTTTTCTATAACTTTTGTTGTGGGATTGAGGACTTACTGACATTTCTTATTACCTACTAGAACTACTATCGTAGTTTTGGGTTTGTTCTCGCGATATCAGGGGCGTCACTATGGAGGGGCATCTGTAAAAAATGTATCACAACTTTATAAAACCATTTTCTCATTCGATCCCAAATTTTTGATTTAGAATATCGACAGGGCCGGATTTACCACTAGGCAACCAGTCCCAGGAAGATCGTCATGGTATTTATGACGCACCCTGTATTACACTGTACCTACTCTGATAAAATTATAATTTTGTAGATTCATTTAGGCCTACTGATGATAACTCTAGCTCTTGAATAACTTGAGTTATTTTCAAAGCTGCTGAGAACGTCAGTGGTGTAGTGGTAGCTCAGTGTGGACTTCGGTTATGAAGTTTAGTGGTTCGAGTTTTAGTCGTAACATTTATCGTACCCACTACTAATACGATGGAGTAGAATGTGAGTATGCCGGCGATACCATACACGTCAATCATCCTGGAACCTGTCTGGAACAAATAAATACATAGGTCAGCCTAGTTTAAGCTTGGAGAATGGTCTGGCTGGGGGACTTTGATGAACAGCGAGGATACCAGCCTGAAATTTCCCTTGCTAAAGAATTATTTCTTTGCCTAAAGAAAGAAAAAAAAGTCAACCCAAAAGCGATCACCCTATAGGGCTGATTGAGGGCTGGCGAAAAACGCCGACCCATCTAAACACGGGAAAAGGCAAAGAAGTAAGCTTGGAGAAGCGTTAGGTTGCGCGTTCGATTCCCACCCCGGGGTGAACTTTATCTCAAACAGAAGAGGTTCGTTGGCTTTCTCCTATCCTGTCCTCTTCTCTCTCTCTCTCTCTCTCTCTCTCTCTCTCCGCTTTAGGGGGCGGTAAGACCCTAGTAGTTACAGCAAATCTCTTAGAACAAATCAAATTGATCAGACATGTAAATTTGTAGCAGTAAGCAACAAAGAGGAAGATATTAGGTAGATCTTTCAGGATGTTTACATAAATGAGTCAGTCATACTTAATCTGCGACTCACCAAGCGCTTCTGTGTGGCCCTTGGCTGCCCTTGGCAGCTAAAACGTTTTGTCACGGGAGTTGGTACTAAATGCTAGCACTAGTGGTTCTGTGAACTGTAGACCTCACTCAGATCTTTTGCCTAAGCTGAGACTTCAACTATAACGTCCTTTCATATCGACAATAAAATTGTTGTTTAACTTGGTACCTATTTGAATTTTGGACAAATTTAGGATTTAGAAAAATGTCCTAAAACATAGAACTCACTATCGTTCGGTCTAATATGGCCAAACATGTTCGCCTCGGCATCAAAGTGGCATAGACTGGCAAGTGGCATAGTTTACCTTTCGGTAGGCACTTGACTGATAGATATCTGATACTCTGTTAATCTATTTATTGTATCTAGGATTGCGACGTTGCCAAAATTACAACAGAGTTAATGTACCCCTACAGCCTACAGCCCTTGTTTGAAAATTTTCCAAGAGTGTTATCTCATTTTTATATATTATGAAGAAGAAAAGAAGATAAATTTACTTTAATGTTCAAAATGCTGATTTCATGTTAATTTGAACCTTTTTTTATGAATAGTTAGGTATAACCTATCTATATAATTATAAAACAGTAAACCCTGACTCATTCATTCATAATCAACGCACAGAAGAAACGGCTGGACCGATTTTGATGAAACTTCGAGAATAGCTTCCTTTTGATTTGAATAGGCCCACTTAGAACGGATTTTCCGAAACTCGCAGTGGTTTCCAAACTATGACCAGAAAACTACTAAAAATCGACCCATGGCCAAAACGGGCGTGTCAATTTACATGAAGTTTGTAAGTAAGATAGTTGTCTTGCCTTTTAGTAAGTAAAAGGTATCCAAAGAACGGATTTTTCAAAACTCGCAGTGGTGCCCGTGACATATCAGATCGGTGTAGTTTTAGGTGCTGAATAACGTGGAAACATTCGTTTTTCGTAATAAAGAGTCCAAATAAATATACATCCCTTTCCTTCCTATAGGATAAGGAAAGTAAAAACTGACCTTTGGACAATCATACTCATATCCCAAAATGAAAAACTGAACGGGACGCCGGGACACCCCCTGAAATTCGGGACTGTCCCGGCCAATTCGGGATGTTTGGCAAGCCTACTCATAACTCATATTCCCTCTGCATCGTTCGTTAAGTGCCTATAAATATAGTAAGAGACGTAAGAGTAGGAATAGTAAGTTACTTTGCAACCCTGACTCCGTTGAGCAGATTACCTACACCTAGGTATATCTATCTAACATATATAGAAACAGGATGTGGGATGTGGAGAAAGAGGTGAGTCTAGATGGGGAATAAGAAGTATGGATAGGGAATAAGAAGTATGGATGTGGAATAAGAAGTATGGATAGGGAATAAGAAGTATGGATGTGGAATAAGGGGTCACGATGAGGTAGGAGAAGAGACGGTAACTTACTTTCTTCGACATAAAACATTCATAATAAAATTCCACAATATTTTTTCTCCATTCCCTATCTCGCGATTATGAAGTCTCGCACTACTTCTTCTTCTCCTCCTCTTTCTCCTCCTCCTCTTCTTCTTCTTCTTCTCCTCCTCCTTCTCCTTCTCCTTCTCCTCCTCCTTCTCCTCCTCCTCCTCCTTCTTCTTTTTCTTTTTCCCTTCTGATGCTGATTTTCTTCTTCCTCCTCCTCCTTCTCCTCCTCCTCCTTCTTCTTCTTCCCTTCTGTTGCTGATTTTCTTCTTCCTCCTCCTCCTCTTCCTTCTTTTTTCCTTCTGCTCATCAGTCTTCATCCTTTCCGTCTTTTTCTCCTTCTTCTCTTTCTCCTTCTTCTCTTTCCCTTCCTATTTCTGGTTCCGTTCCTGGTTCCTGCTCCTCTTCCTCCCTCTCTTCTTTTTACTTCTGCCTTTATCTTCACTCTCCCCTCTCCACCATCTTTTTTCCTCATCCTTCTCCTCCTCATTCCCTTGTCTGTCCTCTTATTCCTCTTCCTTCTTCTTCTCCTCTCCTTCTTGATCCTCTTTTTTTTCGTTTAAACTTTCTGTTTTTCTTCGCGAGGGATAATTTATTTTCCATCCATAATTTTCATTTTTCCCTCGCTTCTTCATTTCTCCCTCCTATCGTACGTTGTTTCATCGCTCAATTTTCACATTAATGTCTACTTTTTTTCAGGAAAACCTGATTGTGCTGCGTTTCTTTTTCCCTTCTTCTTTTTTACGTCTGGAAAAGTGGGGCCGACAGATTGAAAATTTTCTCCGGAGTTCACGTTCTCTTTGTGAAAAATTTTCACCCCGAAGTGTCACACCTGAGACAAAAAGTTAAGATTTTTACTTTCTATTACTACAGTATAGCGGAGCTATACTAGTAATGAAAGTATTGCAATCGGTCCAAATTTTTTTTGATATTAATTTGCAGAGAAGCTGAAGCTGATGTGGGTAGTTCTTTTTCTACAAAATAAGTGTTCATCAAAGACAAAATAAAAGAGTGACTTGCTCCTAGATATCTATGTTATAGGTAGGTAGAGATACCTATTATAACTACCTAGAACAGAGGTTCTCAAACTGGGGGGCGTGGAGACAAATCAGGGGGGGGGGGGGCGGGGCTTTTTCTATAAAAAAATCAAATTAACACACAAATTAT